>NW_024540684.1:0-23895 GCF_016647625.1 Suillus subalutaceus
TGTGAATTTCCACTGGCGAACAAATGACCAATATCATCGGTGAATGCAAGTGTCCACCGAGGAATACATTTAATCATGGCTGGTGAAACCATATGGGCAGGTCCTGTGGGTGCCAGGATCAAATTATATTGTATTTACATGTGGGCCCACAGGACAATAGAAATGTTATTCCTTGACAATTTTGAGTGGGCCCTTGCTCCCCGGTTTGTTGAGTTACCATTGGCAATCACAGAATGTGATCAGCGAATGCAAGTGTTTCTGCTGAGATATACATTTAATCACGGCCGGTGAAACCATATGGGCATCACCTATGAGTAGTGTTTGAAAGTCCGGTCTAGTCCGGTTTTTTGTCTATTTTAGATGCAACTGGTCCCGGACCGGTCTTTGTTTTCTCACCAGCAACCTAAAGACTGGACTGGACTGCACGCAACCGGTTGCCACCAGTTGCAGTAATGTCATGCAATCAGTCCAGACTGGTCTATACAGCAACCGGTCCACGTACTCTGAAAAGATGCCTCATGGATAACATGACTTGTCAATTTTTTTGATATATATAATATACATTAGTATGTGTGCTAGTAATCAGCATCCCTCTCCCCTTCTACTGTCAATGTCACCCCGTAAATCTGCACGTCAAAGAAAACCAACAGAAAGGCTAGTGTCAATACACTAGTACCACAGCCTCGCAATGCAAAAAGCCGTGCACCTAACACTAAGCCCTCACCAAAGAAGAGTCGAAAATGATGAGCTCCAAGTCCTGAGAGCAGCGAGGAAGATTCAGACAGTGATGTCAACACCACAGTGAATAATGTACCTCCAAAAAAAAGGCAGCTGCATCCAAACAAGCATGGCATCAGAGTGCAGCATCTATCGAGATTGTGGATGATGTGCCTGATGTAAGTGAGCCAGAGGTTCTCAATGTTGAAGAACTGGGCCAGGAGGATGAGGATGGGGATGAAGATGATCCGGGACCAGACAACAACAATGTACGATTTTGCGATCTGCTAAAGATAGTATATCAGCTCACCATCAGCAACAACAGGACGATGTCCCATCCAAGAAACAGACAAAAAAGAACAGCGCAGATGACCTACTCACCATCTTCTCAGAACATATCACTGTTAAGTTTTGTAGTCCGGATGGCAAAGTTGCTACCAAGGTCGGACGCTGGTGCATGGAGTGCAGGTCAGTAACTTGTAGCCTATAGTAACAATACAAGCTTACCGTTGAATCACAGGAAGGACCACGTATTTGTGAAAAAGAATGGTATGAGGAAAGCATTTCATGTGGGGTCCAATTTGTCGTGTCGTCAGCACATCCGCAGCCATTACGAGTTGTATCAGGAATGGTGCTTGCAGCAGGAGATATGAGAACATCATCATTCAGTTCCTCGGGTGTTGCTGAAGCAGAGAGATGCAGCAAAGACGAATGGGCAACAGCAGAATCTGGACAGCATCGTCCAGAAACAACCATGGATGAAAGAGTTCTCACGAAGGAATGTATTGCATGCAGTTGCTGAGTTCGTCGTTTGTGATGACCAGGTAAGAGATGGTATTAATAGGAATATATAGGTGGCATTATAGCTGATGGTTGACAATAGTCGCTCATAGTGGCAGATAAAGTCACATTTCGCAATTACTTAGTAGCAATGCAACCAAATGTGACCAAGCTTAATTTGCCTTTGACTCACAACATTATGACCCATGTACACAATTCCTTTATCGACTTCTTTTCAAAGCTCAAGTCTGATGTCCAGGTATGTTTTCTTCTCTATATATACCAGTGACTCCTTGTTGACATACATAAATATACAGAACCCACTAGCGGGACATGTTTCAACTACCACTGACCTTTGGTCTGTTGACCAGACCAAAGTGGCGTTTTTTGGACTGACTGCCCATTGGATCGAAGCAGCCTCAACATGGACACTTCATTCTCATGTCATTGCTTTCAAAGGCATCTCAGGCACACACTCTGGGGATAATCTGGGTTGCTATTTTGTTGGATTATGTGAATGAGCTGGAATCATTTCAGGACAATCATCTAAGGTACGTTCCTGCATTCCATTTTCGAGTTAGTTATTTCAACTTTCCATAGCTTTTCTGTGTTAGCATTGATAACACCAGCAACAACGATACAACCTGTGACAAAATTGAGCAGATTCTTCACTGCCGTCACATCTACTCTTTCGATGCCAATAAACACCGCCTCCCATGCCTCGCCCACATCATCAACCTTGCCGTTGTGGCCCTCATGTCATCAATCACCAAAATTGCCAATGTAGCGACTATAATGGCCATATGGGAATTTGATCCTACACTACCTGATAATTGCATCCTTGGGGACTCGCTGGATGTTGTGGCTGCTGTGCGAACCCTTGCCATCAAGGTATGTCATCATGTTCATTCTATTCCAATGATTCTAAATGTAAATTGCAGATTCAATGCTCTGGCCAACATATTGAGTACTTCGAAACACTTCAACGCAACTGCAGCGTTGAAATACCACTCAAGATCCTGCTTCACAGTAACGTCCAGTGGGGGACTGCTGAGGGTATGCTGGGTCAAGCATATGAGCTTCGCCAGGTGTGTGACAACATTCTTTTCACATGTTGACCAGTGCACTGACTTCATATGTAGTCCATTAATGTGTTCGTGAAGTCAGTGGACAAGGGCCAGTAACTACAATTCGGCATCCTGGAAGTCCTGTGAAGCATATTCCATGGAAAGCATTCACAATTGGGCCTGTGGATTGGGAACTCATTAACACTACTTGGAACATCATCTCCGATGCCAACAACATTCAGCAGTATTTCTCCTCAGAACTACAACCTACCCTCTGGCGAGCAATCTCAGCCATCGAAGAACTGCAGACTGCATGGGAAGCCAAGTGTGATGATCCAAAGTATGCTCTCTTCAAGTCAGTGATTGAGCTCAGACTGGACAAGGTCAACAAGTACTATAGAAGGTTCGATGATAAACCAGTTTACATCCTGGCCCTTGGTACATTAGTTCTCCCCTGCTCTATCATGTTGCTGATACGTTCTATAGTCCTGCATCCATATTATAAACTCGACTACATCAAGATGGCCTGGGGAGGTCCCAAGGAGCAAGAACTCGAATGCACTGCTGGTAACCTGAATGCTGTAGACTGGCATGATGAAGTGCTGAAGATCGTTGAGAAGACCATGCAAGATTATTTGAAACATATGCCCACAGGTGCCACCACTCGCTCCTTGTCTCCCATCAATCCACTTGCATCTACTGAAACACTAGAGTCCGAGTTTGATCGTCATTGATGCACACTAGTCAACGAAGCTGCCCGTCAACAACATTCTGGATGGGCTGCTGAGTTGCAGCAGTAATCTACACGATGTCCCTGATGATGTCTCAATGGACACTGATATCATTCAGTGGTGGTCGGTAGGTCGTTCCTTCGTTTCAATTAGAATCTTGTTGTTAATATAGTTAATCAGAATCACGCATCTAACTTTCCAATACTCGCCAAGATTGCTATGGATGTTTGTGCAGTGCCAGCATCTTCTGTACCCTGCAAATGGCTGTTCTCAGTGGGTGCAGAGACTGCCACCAATTGCCGGTCTCATTTAGGTTTGGACCAATTTGAGCAGTTGCAGGTCCTGAAGTTCGCTTGGCAGAAATCTGTTGTTGATCACGCTGCTTCCAACTCATCAAGCATCAAAGAGGTCTTACTTACTGACTACACAGATCTCCTTCACCTGGATGATCAAGCAGTGGAGTGGGAGCATGGAGAAGATGAGGTGGCTGGATCATACTAGTAGCTTGAATATGTTTGCCATACCATGTAGTTCGACCATTGGATATATGACCGGTTGCATTGTAGACCGGTTGTGGGTATCACAACCTGGCAGGCACATATAAGAAAAGTGCTCAGCCAGTATAAGTGAGTCTCAGCTCTGCCTAGCTGCTATACTTGCAGAATGCAAGAACGTTCGACCCTAAAGGGGAAGCAAGGAAAGCAAGGATCCACAGAATGATGCTGAGCAACCCTGGTGAATGGCGGTGATGAAAGCGCGAGAAATGCGCTGAAGGCGCGCACGGGAAAGCGGAATGCGAAAGTGCGCGGAGCGCGGGAAGGTAGTGCAAGTGGTGCACAAGTGTAGACGATGGATACTGAGACTGATAAGGGGAAAAGTGCAGATCTAGACGGATACTGATAGTGCCCACTAGCTATAGACTGATGCTAGGGCCTCAAAACGATGATGGACACATGCATTGCATGGAACTAACTGGTGATAGATACTGAGTGGTAGGAAGCTAATGGTAGAAAAAGTGGGGTGTAAAACGAACATGAGAGTATGTAAGTTCTACCTAAGCACTCTCCCAGGGCTCAGAGCCGAATAGGGACCACTCTAAGTATGTAAATGAGGTAAAGTGATGTAAAGTAAGGGTCCATGATGAAATAGGAAGTGTAATATGCCAAATATAGTCAGATAATGAAAAGGGACATACCAAGGGACTGGTTGGACGATGGATGGATGCTCCTGGATGATGCGTGACGCAGGGCGCTTAAGCATGAGAAAGTGCGCAAGGCGCGCATGCGGGAATGCTGCGCGTTGTGCGGGAAAGTATCGCGCCTATGGCGCGTTTCGCGGGAAAGTGGTGCACTCTATAGGGAAGTCATGGTGGATGATAGTGCGAGTTGTGCCATGAAGGCCAGTTGTCAGAATTCGTAAAATGAGCCCATATGAGCCCACAGAAACGCGAGTCTCTACACCGGTTGCAACCGGTTTTTGAGTGGTTTATTACCTGTGCCCAAATGAAGCAACCGCCAACCGGACCTGTAAAGACTGACATACAACTGCAACTGTGGTCCAGTTCAAAAAAGTTGCGGTCCAGTTCAGTTGCCGGTCTTTTTCCGGTCCGGCAACTGGACTTTCAAACACTAAGGGTAAGGGAAAGTCAAGGTAAAGGGTTCAGGTATAGGGAAACCAATAGGGGCTATAGAGCACAGCTAAAGGTGACTACTTCTAAGTAAAACCTAAGGGGAAGGAAATACAGTAGAAGGGAAGTAAAGTTGAAGTGGTCACCATAGGCTTCTTATACTAGTAAACTATACCATCTCGGAGGAAGGGATAGGATGTGCATGTAATAAGACTGTAGCACTTGTTACAAACTCGAGGCAAGGCAAATTACATACCAATGAGATAGGATGGACAATGGATGGATTCCGACGTTTCGGGTGGATCGTGAGCTTCTTCTGACTTCCCATGCATCTTGTTGCTTCACTCTTTGAAGGTGGGGAAGTCTCGACTCCAGGCTGCATGACCTTGCATGTTGCAATTGACACAGTAGTGATGTTGGGGGTCTGTCACTCCAAAGTTGCATTCCGGTGTTTGGTGGTCCATACCACAGGTGCTACAGGTGTTGGTTGTTTGGTTCCAGCCATATGGTCACTGGTGAGTTGCTGGCATTTCAGGCAGCGCATTGGTTCCAGTAGTAGCTTGCATATAGTGGTCTTGCATCCTTCAATGGTGAGTCTGAGGCAAATGGTGAGGTTGGCACTTTCACAGTCCTTGCAGGTGTCATATCCTGTATTCCAGACCTACGTCCGATGATGTTCCCACGCCTTCCGGATGCACATCCAGACCTCCATACCCTTATCCATGCCCTCAGTCCTCCAGTCCACTATCGGTTTGGATCCGTACACCTTCGTACATCCATATGTCCATACCTTCGGACCTCCGCAGCTAAGCCTGCTTCATCCACCCTTAGTTCTATCGGATCCGAGCTCATTCCATCTTGGACTCTACCTTCCCTAGACTATCGGTCTATATCCACAATTCATATCCTAGTCTCGTCTTCACCTATATCTCCGGATCCACTCATCTGATATCCAGATGCCTCATCTGATATCTCTAGACCTCCAGATCCGACCTATACTCATATCCAAAGCCAAACCTTAAATCAGCGTCTATCTCCTTATGGTAATCCCCTTGACTCCGGACTTCGGTTATCTGTGTTTCCGTCTTGCTTATTGATCCTTGTACTCTGTTCATCTCCGAGTTCATTTACTTATGTTCCTTCATACTTACTAATATGTTTCCACATGCTCGTACATAGCATTTGTGTTCAGCTTACCGATCCTCTCAGATCCCTTCCAGTATATAAACCTCTGTACAACTCCTGTAAAGTTTCCTTAGTTCGAAGATCAACATAGACTTGCTCTCTTGCATCTTAGACTTCACTCATTCTTGTCTCGGACTTTGGTCCATCTGAGTTCTGCCTTTCCATCAAGGCCTAGGGATGGATTCCCTAGGCCGGAAATCTGGACCTTCGGATTTGTCCCCTATGTCTCTGTTCTGAAGTCTAGGGATTGATTCCCTAGACCAAAGCTTTGCCTTTCCGGCACTTCCTGTCTTTCCAAGACTTCTGTCTAAACCCCGTCTATCCGACTCTACCATAGTGTAGTCTACCTCTGTTTGTTTCTACTCCAGACCTTGTCCATAGTAGCCTTTCCCCTCCTGTCCTAATCCTGTCTGCTCCTCCGGTCCTCATAAACCTTCGGACCTTCAGACGTCGTAACCTTCGGACAATGCAACCTTCGGACGATGCAACCTTCAGACATCTTAACCTTCGGACCTCCAGACGTCCTGTCCTTCGGACCACTCCTCCTATCCTATCCTGCTTTGGACTCTGTCCCTTGCAGCCTATGCTCTATGTGTTTCTATCTAGGGAACTTACCTTCGGATCTAATACAGTGGATGAAACTCCTCCGGAAGTTTCTCGCACTCATCCGGAAGTCCTCTAGCACTCTACTAGAGTAGCCAGCCTCCGGAAGTTCCTTCAGACTTCGTCGGATTCCATCTGGACTTCATTCTGAAATTAAGGGCACGTACTCAGGTAAGGGGCACAGCGCATGAGCTGAGGCCAAGCCCTTCGGATCCGTTAACCCTTGAGCTACGGTCTTAACAGCAGGATAGAGTGCAGAAGGTGGTTCATTGGTTCACGTTGCGATGTGCTAGAGGCTTGATCCATTTCGCTTTGGTGAGTGTTCCAGGTTGGAGTTTGTTGCTTTTCTCTGTTTCTGCAAGTGATGTGGATGAGTCCGGGTTGAATGTTGTCGGGACGTACTCTGCTATTACCTGGAAGGTTCTATCCTTGATGATTGTTTCATTCCTGAAGTTTTCACTGAAAGATTGGCTAACACTCTTGCATGAGATCCAGGCTTTGGTATCAATGCTGTCAACTTTAAAAATAACTCCACCATGACAGAGCTTTCTTGTGCTTGTGAAGGATGCATCTTGTGGGACGTCTATACCTCCTGCTTTTATCTCTGCAAGGGCCTTGTTTGCCTTGCTGATAAGTTCAGCTTCAGATAGATCCTTCAGACCCAAAGATTTCGCTCATTGACTTGCCAGTCTACCAGGATTTGTCTTGCCTGAGCTTTGCTTCATGCTAGAGTGCTAGAGTCAGGTTTGGGTAGTCTGGCCTGTGTGACTTGGCGTAGTAGGATCTTCCTTGCTCCTTGCTATGCTCCGTGCATTCAGAGGGTGCGTCTCATTCACATTAATGCATGTATTTTCAATAGCTTTCTCAGTCTCACCACAGTGCCATCAATTGAGTCATGCACCTCATTTACAAAGCTGTCAAGTGCTGTTATCTTTCCGTCATGTGAGTCGGCCACTTTTTCAAGTCATTCAATGGCTCCAACCATATGACAAGAGGGTAGTTTTCCGCTATCTTCTTCACTTTCTGTCATGGTCAGCCTTGCCCTGGGAGGATTGCAATGGCTCTTAGCATGTCTCTTTGAGTTGTGTTATTCCCAGTGTTTTTATTGTGAATTCAAAAAGTGTGATTATAAGGTTGTCTATGGCGGCTCCTGCTGCTGGAATGAGCATTCCCCTTGCTAACTAGTTCAGCTCTTATGGTTTTTGCATCTGTTACTTTCAATGGTGTCACTGGGTTGTTTATTAGGCTCTGGAAATAATCTATTGATCGGTCTGAGAAACATGTTTTCTTTGTCTCTTAGGCTAATCCACAGAGGTGCAGGATTGTCTATTTTGTCCCATTGTCATCTAGTTGCTGTTCTTGTTTTTTCTCTTTTATGTTGTTTTTGTACAAGTTATTAAAGGTAAAGCTAGTTTATATCTGGGTAAGAGGAAAGGGGATTGGTACAGGGGGGAGGAGTCAGTGTTGGCGCCATTGGGCACACTGTTGGCTGTTTTTGTTCCAGGGTCCTTGTCAGGGTGCCACTTGGTTAGTAGCTAAGAAGTGTTCTTACAATATCCCCTCTGTCCTCGACCCTCTGTCACAATGCCCAGCCTCACCTTACCCTACATACCACATTATGTTGCCACACCTCCTAGCAAGGAAACTTGTCTGTAGTGGATATTGTGAGCATAAAGAGAGTATGAAGAATTCTAGCATATAGACTGGAGTTCCAAATCACTGTAAGGCTCAGATATATCAATATCACAATAAAACTCTGCAGCTGTGCACTGATGATTATATTGATGATAGCTGGTTAAGTGTAAATGTGCAACACATGTGAATGCCTCACTGCCTGGATCTCAGCTGACCGTTGAAGAGGGGGTTGGTAACTTTGGGGCTCATCAACACAGCTACACTAAACTAGCTAGGACTCTGGAGGCCCGGAGTTGGCCCAGTACCGACTTGGGCAACTGACAGATCCAACTACTTCTGACAGTCCTGGTCGAATCTCAATCATGATCTATGATATTGATGGGATGAAAATGACTTGTTGGGCAACATCCTAAGATCCAGCCTAGCCTAACAAAACTCAATATTGTTGCGCTCATGCCACACACAAAAGCTTGTGAAGGAATCCACCTCAAAGGCAGACCTTTCAGACGATGATGTGGAGGAGAGTATCGATGAGTGTGCCCTCATCTGTAATATTAATTTCTCCCCCTACTGTCAATTCAGTCTCTGACCTTTTTTAATCTCAACAGAATCCCATTTTAGATCTCAACAGACACTATTTGTGACACAAATTCACACCATGTCGCTCGTTCGTGATTTCTATTGCTTTGTCTGACAATATTTGGTTATTTGCTCATATTCTGGATCCTATGAATTGACTTTTTGCAATGTTTGATTACCTGATGTTAACAAGACATCTGGGGTCTGGGTAAATATTCATCAGGTCCTGTTCTTCGAAGCGCTACGTCTGGGGCCAAAGTCCACCCATGTATGCTATCGGGCTACCATGTGACCCAAGGCACTACTATCACTGACACCCCTTTTTCAAAATGGGTATTGGGTTTCAAAATTCACTGATCATCATATTGTGAGCTACACACTGCACAAATAAATTCTGTGATTTTAGCCAGTGTTCTCTAGTGTCTATGGGATACAACTGTGAAGTTCCCATGGAAAACATTGCACAGTTGTGTTCATAATAAATCATTTATCACGCCACTGAGCAGTAATGATTGTAATGCCACACACTGAGCACTTTGTCAAGCAGGAAAAAAAACAGGGGGGAAAACAATCTTTGTCCTTGTATAAATAATGCTTACCACTGCAATTTCTACATTGTCATTGAATGAGGGCAGAACTATGTTATCAGTGAAGTCGTTGAAAGAGTAAGATGTTGCAGCATGATGGTGCAGCATCAATAGTGTTTTAAAGTCCAGTTGCAGGACCGCAAAAAGACCAGCAACCAGACCAGTCCACAACCAGTCCTAAGCAGGACCGGTTGCAGTCTTTTCCAGTTGCAAGATCAGTCCAGTCCAGTTGCCCAAAGTTTGTAAAAAATTAAAGGACCGGTACAGAACTGGTTAAGACCGGTCTTTTGGGGAGCCAGTTGATGTACATGTAGTACTTGTCAGTGCGATTCTAACGGTGGTCCAATCATGCAAAACGGTTAAGATTTGATAAAGTTATGAGACTTACAAGAAAAAGCTGCAAATTAATAGAATGTCTTATATCTTAGCTTTTATCTAGATCAAATCATAATCAATTGACAAGGCAAGACTAGCTATATACTTGTCTATACTAGGGCTACAGTTAGCATTGAGACACCTAAGCCTTATAACAACTTTTATTTTTTGACATTTCATATTTGACTCACTTGTGGGGCAGAGTTTGGTAAAAATTTTAAAATGCTCATATCTCGTTCAAATCTTAACCATTTAATACAAATAAAGCACCGTTGGAATCGCAGGAGTGAGTAGTACACTGCCACTGGACCAGTTTCAGTTGTAACCAGTCTAAAACTGGTTGTGGGACTGCAAACAACCGAAAATATCGGTCTTTATCAGTCCAGTCCGGTTTTTTTGATATCGTGGGAATAAAAAGACCGGTCTGGTCCGGTTGCCTCCCAAATATGGTAAAAAGACCGGACCGGACCGGACTTTAAATCACTAAGCATCAATTATAATCTCCGCTCAATAGCTTTACTTGAAGTAAGACTGACAGGGGAGGCTCACTTTCATTCTATACTAGTATTATATCCTATCCACTTAATGCACGCACTGTGAATAGCTGGTCTATATAATGTACATGCACGAACTCATAGAATCTTTGATCTGAAAATTTGGGTTCCTTCCTTCCAACAAATTCACATATCGAGATTCAAAATTCTGTCGAGTGTGCCATTGCGGAGTCATAAAACTCCAGAGTGACATGGCTGTGACGGATTTTGAAAAAGCGTAGCCAGTCCCTGCCAAACTTAGTATACTGACATCGCACAACCGGAATCCTTCCGACACTCGAACATCATCACAAAAAAATCAGATTTCACCTGGGTGTGATAGAGTACGAAATTTCCCACAGGTCTGTCAAGAAACGGGGAAAAAAAAACCTCTTGACGAGTGCGCTACACATCAAACATTGAAAAGTTTTGAAAAGAAGGGCGTCAGTGATAACCCGAGAGAAAGAGTTAATTCTTACTAATCGATAATATTCATGCGCATTACCACCAGTGCACTACAGTACCATCGATGAATGTTTCCGACCTGACTCATTCGTTCCGTGACAGACAGTTATACATCTTCTCTGGAGTCTGGAGTACGCGCAAATGCTGTACTTAGAACGGCACATCGAACTACATGGACCAAAACAGTAATCTGGATCCCCGCTTCCCAGTGGCGCATCACAGGTGAGCACACAAGTTATAATGGGGCCGGGAAACTCCTTCCGCGGGCAAAATCAACCTATCATTGAAAAGCCGTCTGACCAATTGAGCATCTGACAGAGTTTCCAGTTCATGGTTCTTGTAGCATGACAAGAACGTAGTATCTTTCAGGGCAAAATACTAGAACTGACACTATCTGGTCCCACACTCGGCGCTACTTGGGTTATCATACGAGCACGGCTTTTCTCAGTGCACGGATGATGTTCGTTGCGCCTTGCGTTTAAAAGGAAGAACTTCTATGGGCTAGTGTTTGGTCTCCTTCGAACGCTTTTTCGCACGGATTCCCAATTGATATATAGCAGACAAACAAGGGAGAATACGGGTAGTGTTTAATCGCCTTCGATCCATAAGCCACACGATGCCTACTAGTCTAACGGTCCCACAAACTCCAAGATATGTCCCTGCCCTGCCTACTAAGGAGAACCGTGAGTGATATAGAAGTGACATCACATGAGGAATCTAATGTACCTCTCATATTCAGTCCAATATGCAGATCTTGCCATCATCGACCTATCTAAAGCAGCTACCGCAGAAGGCCGCGCGGAACTAGCGGTTGAACTACGAGAGGCCTTGACTACTCATGGGTTTTGCTATATTATCAACCACGGGTACACCCAAGCTCAGGTGAAATATGTCAAGTACTGTTTCTCTCGCGTATTCTCATTTTCGGTGCAGAACGAGAGGATGTTCGATATCGTAGATATCCCCATGTCCGGTGTACCTGAAGACGAGAAACGGGCGTACACTGGAGACAGCAAGAAGACAGGCATACTTCAAGGCTACAAACCAAGACAATACTGGGTAGATCGTTCGACGATCTCTGCCATTTACTACTGTTGATTCCTCATGAATAGCACATCGATGCTGGCGTGCGTGATCAACTCGAGCACTATGCCTGTTCGTACACAGTCAATAATGGCGGAGAGAATCTAACATCCTTAACTAGGCAACCGCCACGTCTACAGCGTGATGCACCCACAAGCACTCAGACCATTTCTTCCCGATCTCGATGCCTTCGTGCGCCATAATCACAACAACATTCTTCATAAAATTTGCAGGCGCGTTTGCAGCCTTGGCTCCAGAACTTGGATTTAACTGCGCTTCTCAGGCTCATGGCGTTGAGCCTTGAACTTCCTGAAGACACGTTCGTGAAATTGCACGACTTTGATGCACCCGGAATATCATACCGTATGACTTATTTCGTTTCTTGATGGCGTTCGAGGCTCTGATATAGCCACTAGTGAGCTTTATGAAATAGTAAACCTACGACAATATGATGCATGCTATTGTATCTTACTTTCTTTAAGTTTCCCTAGGTCAGAAGAAGAGGAAGTCCGGACAAAAAATGTCTGGATGAAAGGACACACAGGTCGCTCTACTCTTTGCCAAATGTGGTCTTGCTCACACCGCAGCAGACTTCGGAAGTATCACTCTACTCTGGAGTCAGCCTGTTGCTGCCTTACAGATCCAAACGAAGGAGGGCTGGCGCTGGGTCAAGCATATCGAAAATGCTTTGGTGTGTAGTTCCATGTCATAGCACTTCTATCTGACATAAATGCTTTAGCTCATGAATATTGGTGATTCGATGGAGTTTCTCACAGGAGGATTCTACAAAGGAACCATCCACCGGGTTGTGCAACCCCCGATTGATCAACGTGGCTACACGCGGCTAAGCTTGATCTATTTCTCCTTCCTGAATGACGATGTCAAGTTGGTACCTCTTATGGCCAGTCCAGTCCTTCAGAGGGTTGGGGTTGAGCGCAGATGTGAAGACGATGTAGCTCCTACCATGAAGGCCTGGAGAGTTGCGAGAATCAGTGCATATGGCACGAGCGATCTGCAGAAGGGCAAAGAACCTGGCATAGAGGAAGAGGTATTGAATGGCATTGTTGTCAATTACTACAATTAGGTATATCTAGAAACTGAATCCACCTTCACCAGGCCTCTGCACGACCTTACTTGCGCCTCAGGGGCTCGTGTGATGTTTCGAAGCTAGGATTTTCCCGAATGCGCATCAGTCAAGATGTGCGCAATGTGCCCTGATAATGAGGTGATCAGCTGCTCCAATATTACGGACCGGTGGCCATAAGATCTCTAGGCTTATAAGGCTAGGTGAAATATACAATCTCCCCCTGTTCTTGACCCTCTGTCACAATGCCCAGCCTCACCTTACCCTACGTACCGCACTACGTTGCCGCACCTCCTAGCAAGGAAATTTGTCTGTGTCAAGCTATCTGCTTAATGCCAAACGCTGAGGTGTGAATTGACAGTGGATTATGCCGACCTTGCTATCATCGACATATCGAAAGCTGATACTGAAGAAGGTCGAGATGCGCTAGCGATTGAAGTAAGGGAGGCCCTCCTTGACCACGGGTTCTTCTATGTCGTGAATCATGGGTATTCGCAAGACCAGGTGAGGCGATTCTTTCATGTCTCGTGTGGATCGTTAATACCATCTCGACGCAGACAGATCGCATGTTTGACATCGCGGACCTACCCTTTTCGGCCGTCAGTGACGACGAGAAGAAAGTTTATGCCGGAACAATGAAACAAAGCGGTTCATACCAAGGATATAAATTGCGACAGTACTGGGTGCGTGGTTGTCGTGTCTTGCCCAACATATGAGCGTTTGGTTTACGCAAGTCAATCGAATTTAGCATGTTGACGCTGGGGTCCGTGATCAGATTGAGCACTATAATAGTGAGCAGAATGTATTCGTGTCTTTCTGCTTGACTCACCTGACATTCTTCTAGTCAATCGCGATGTGACCAAACGGGGACACCCAGAGACCCTCCGTCCTCTTCTCCCAGAAATCAAGGAGTTCAGCAGACACAATCACTTCAACGTGTTGCATCCCATGCTGAAGTACATATATAAAGCATTGTTGCGCTTGGGGATGACCACCTGATTACATTTCTCTCAGGCTTATTGCACGCAGCCTCGAGCTACCCGAAGACACGCTGGTCAATAACCATGATTATGACGCCGTAGGCGAGACGTATGGTACATACTTTTTGAATCATTCCAAATTGTTGCTGACTTATCCATCAGTCAGGTTCATGAAGTAGTAAGTGTTGTCTTGAATTTATAGTCTTCACAAGTCCATGTAGTTTAGTTACCCAAGAACAGAGGAAGAAGAAATCAAAACAAAGAACGTTTGGCTTAAGGGACACACAGGTCAGTGACCTTAATCGTGAAACAAATACCTGTTCTTACCAGTGTCACCGCAAGACTTTGGAAGCATTACGATTCTGTGGAGTCAGCCTGTCGCTGCACTGCAGATTCTGACCCGTGAAGGTACATGGCGCTGGATCCGCCATATCGAAAATGCACTCGTAGGCTGTCACTTTCTACGTCTCAACGTATCACATAGTGAAGGGATTATAGGTCGTCAATGCAGGCGATGCATTGAATTTCCTTACCGGCGGGTATTACAAGGGCACAATTCATCGTGTTGTAAAGCCCCCAGAGGATCAGCGGAACTACACTCGCCTCGGAGTCTTCTACTTTGTCATGCCCAACGACGATGTCAAGTTGGTGCCAATGGCCGAAAGTCCAGTCCTGCAGAGAGCTGGAATTCAGAGTCGTTGCGACGATAGCGAGGCACAGACGATGGAACAATGGAGGAAAGCGAGGACATCTGCCTATGGCCAATCAGAACTGGAGAATAGCAAGGAGAAAGGCGTGGAACAAGAAGTCATCAATGGGGTGTTAGTTAAGCACTACAACTGAAGCTTGGAACTTCAAGATGTTAGATGTACTTGCTCTTTCATCATCCTTGATGAACATGTCGTCAACAATATATACAATGAGAATCTAGTGCAGTCGTGCCTGCACTGGTGATTGGGTATTGGAAAGCATATAGATTCTAATGAACTGCATACGTACATCCTATCTGCGATTACTTAGCAGCCGAAGTGCAAGCTCTTCCTCGTCTTCAAGGCCACTAGAATATGTTTTGGTTGAAGTTGAACGTTTACTCCGCTTGAGTGGCGGCGGCGACGTGTCCTGCACATCATCTTCGGACGACAGGTCAAATTCAGGGGATATATACCCGTCCTCAGCAGAGGGTGCAAGTTCCGCAATAGCTCCCCCATGGACATCATCGCGATCAACCTGGAAAACACATTCTGAGCAAGATCTCGCGACAAAGGAACACTGAACTTACACCATTCTCGCGATCCTTGCGCTTGCGTTTCTTTTCGCGTTTTTTGTCCTTAGCTTCCATTTTATCAACCACATCTGCACCCTTCAGCTTGTCCTTCTCCCCTTCCACAAAGGCCTTTCCAGCTTCCTTCGCCCCTTCCAGACCCCCTTTGTAGAATTCTGTAGGGTCCACCATTTCGTAAATTTCGTGAGGGTTCCCCTCGTCATCGAATATCAACTTATGTCCCAATTGGCCATATTTAGCAACTGCGCGTTTCGTTCTGGACAGCTTGAGCTTCCTCTTCGAAAGGTTGTCTATCTCCGGGTTTGCATCAGTGTCAGATAAGTCATGATTTGAGCGCTTGAGCGTGATGAAGTCTTCATCGTCATCAACCGCGTCGCCATGATCAATCAATTTCGAGTAGTGCGCAGAAAGAATATTTTGATTTTTGCGCTCAAACATTCGGTCGTATTTCGTGCGCACACCGGGCTGCAATACCCGAGTTAGGAAAAATAAAAGGAATGCAATGTCACACACTTTAGTAGATATGGAAAGCTTTGAATCAACCTTGACCTCGGAGTCTGGGGCAAGAGCAGTGTCACTTAACACATCGTCATCCGACACAGCAGCTTCTTCGGAGTCATCTTCGTTATCAGAAGACCCTTGCTTAGCCTCCGCTTCAATTTCGGCCTGAATAGCTGCCACCGTTCGAGACGAATTCTTTTGTTTCTTTACAAGTTCTCTGTTTAAAAACTTGATCTTTGGCGCGCCCGGCAGCCCAAGAGACTCGGCGAATTTCTCCACAGGAAGCTCGTCGACTTTGAATATCGATTTATCCTTGTAAAGGTGGACAGAACGGACATAGGATACAAAAGCCTGAACCTCCAGATGAGTAGCAAAACTCACCACGCAGACACGGAGTAGAAACATACACGTTGCCCGAGATACTTGATCTCTGGCTCCTGGAAAGAGAGCTTCTGGAGTTGGTTTTGTATATTCTGGGTTTTGCTAGGTCTAATCTTGATGTTTTCGATCTTGATACTTTTCTTCTCTAGTGCGGCTTTCATGCCCGGTTCTTCGCTGGGCATGAGGAGTAGCAAGCCACTTCCAGAGCTCTCATAACGCGCCGTTCTGCCCACTCGGTGGATGTAGGTGTCAGCGTCCTCTGGAGCATCGACTTGCACAACCCAATCGACTGAAGGAAAGTCCAAACCGCGTGCAGCTATGTCAGTGGCGAATAGTACCGCGTGTTGAGAAGATGTAAATCGAGTGTACATCGTCAGTCTGGCAGATTGTTTCTGTTTCCCATGCAGATGCAGTAGCGGCATTCCGGGATGCATCTTGCAAAAAGTCTCGAAAACGAAACGAACTTGCTTCCCAGTCGACAAGAAGACAAGGACCTTGGAGTGTAGGTGAGTTTTGATGAATGACCACAGGACGTCAAGCTTTTTGTCCAACGTGCAGACGGAGTAGTACTGTGCGAGGGAGCGGGGAGTAGCCGACGAGCTGCCGGCTTCGTCCACGCCAATGAGGACAGGGTCTTTGAGGCTCAAGCGAGCTAATTGTGACACAGACTGGGTTTGTGTAGCTGAGAAAAGTAGAGTTTGGCGTGATTTCGGAAGGTGAGCAAGTAATGCAGATAATGTCTTGGCAAATCCCATGTCTAGTATGCGATCCGCTTCGTCCAGAACTTTACAAGCATGGTTAATCCTTGGTGAAGATGCGCAGTCCGGAACTTACTGAGAACTTGCAAGTTATCACACTCGAAGCCGAATGTCTGATCCATGTGCTGCAACAGTCGACCTGGTGTGGCGACCAGAATATTCATTCGAGCGAGCCGCTCCCTCTCATCCTTTAGGTTTTTTCCGCCTATCACGAGCCCTGCAGAAAATGCGTGAAAAGCTCCAACGGAACGCAAGACGTCGAAGATTTGTACAGCCTTGGACATGTAACCATCAAGTGACTGAAAACCAAGGATAGGCAGGACGTACCAATTCACGCGTCGGTGAAATTATTACCGCACCTAAACCATCCTGGGGCCCCCATTTTCTTCTGTAAAGTATCTCCAGCGTTGGAATGAGAAAGGCAAGAGTTTTTCCGCTACCAGTGCGAGCAGCTGCAAGTACATCTTTGCCCTTCAAAGACACTGGTATACTAGTTGCTTGGATTTCTGTCATGGTAACGAAGAACGATTTTTTGAGTCCTGAATGTGGAAGATATCATGATCAGTCGCGTTCGGTGTGATATATGTCACACCTTTTTTCGAGAATTCGGAAATAGGAAGATCAGAAAAAGCTTGAAGACCGTCTCGTGGCTCCTGACCCGCCTTTGAGATGGAGTTGCGTTCAGCAGTACAAAGACTTGAATAACTCACGAATTCCATCACCGCACGTTCCAAAGCCTCAATATGCTGCTTCTCTGAGAGCCTTTTGGCTTTCGCCAGTCGCAAACCGTGCTTCGCATTCTTTCGTGGCTTTTTCAATTGCTTCGGTGTCGAAGGTCCTGCTTGATCTGCCATTTTGATGACGATCCGAAGATTAGAGTGACCTCGAAGTTGCAGGAGACTGAGGAGTTATACTAACTTTTCTAACGGCTCACCGGAGACTCAGATCTGCAGACTTGAATTTGTGCTTACGTCAGCTATTTTCGGTCAAATTCAGATGCGGCTACCAAGTTGTGCCAACTTCAAGAAAATTGGATGGGATAGTTTGAAATTGGACGTTGGGAGAGTGCAAGAAACAAAAAAAAAATAGAAATTGAATACCAGAACACAATCAAATCAAATGAGATAAATACTGGAACGTGATAAACGAAGAGTGTTGTGAAGAAGCTGTACATTTTGTATCCAATGTGAGTGTCCTAACTATGAGATGGAGGATCCAAATGCGAATGTTCAATGCACGAGACGATGTTTGCGAATGAGGATAGGTAAAGCAGAGTTCCAAAACTCCTAGTGAAGTAGCCAAACCTAGATGTAGAGGAAGGCTCATACAGACGAGCACTGATACACACCGATGGTTTCTGAATTACAGCTGGCGGCACGCCAGTTTGTTGCTCCTCCCTAATTGACCAAGGGCAGGAGTAGAAGCAGAGGTCGCGATGGCTGTGATTGTAGCGCCGCTATTGGTTGTTCCAACAGGCACTGGAGGAGGCTTTCTTCTCTTGGGCGGAGCAGGTGCCGGCCTTCGAACCTTGTGATTGACTGTAGGAAGGTTCAAAGAACTAGACGAAGGCGGTCTAGGTTGTTGCACGAGAACGCCCTTCTCTGGATGGAGTGCGACGGCACTAGTGACATCGTCAGCAGAACTAGCTTTCTCTCGTCGTCTAGATGCAGCAATGGTTGCAGCCGCTAAACTCGTTACGCTGTCTGGGCTAGAACGCATGTATGTGGTTTTTACCGATCGTGGAGGGGGGTAGTCGCGGAGATGTAGGATTGTGTACGCTTTCAACACTTCTACAGTGCTTTATAACCTTCGGCTTCGAGCTCAGCGCCTTGGAAGCAGAGTCATGCTCCACGTCTGGGGACGTTGGTGCTCGAGAGGACACAGTGTCTTGCCTCGTGGACGCAATGATGTCGTGACTTGGGCTGCTGTGTCGAAAATCCCCTTGACGCTTGAGTGTCTCTTTATCGTGTGACGTCCTTCGCAACTGCATACACCACTCCCCCTCCGAGACATCGTTCGACCAAACGTTTCGTTGTGGGGTTGATGTCTCGGATATTTCCATTTTGAATAAGGGATTCGAGGGCAAGAACAATTTGAGGACGTTTATATGGCACATCCCGCATTTGCGTCTTCGTGAGCAGTGGATGCATAACACGGAGATAGGTATGTCGAAGCTGTGAAGAATACAGTCAGACCGCTTCCGTGTGCAATGCTGCAATACTCACAGATTCACTCTCCTCATCAAGGTCAACCAGTTCGCGTAGGAAGACATCCACAAGGACACATAGATCGTTTGTGTAAAAATATTCTGACGTTGCCTTGTTGGTGAAAAGAATGTAAAGAAGCTTGAGCACCAGAAGTTGCATACACAGGTCTTCAGCAGATCGTGCTATCAAACGAATATTAGTCGGTTACTCGACAATGCCTTTAGTTACTCACAGGCACGATTGAGCATGAATATCATGTTTTCACCAAAAGTCTTGCTAGATCCGAGACGAGATATCAGGACGGTAAGAACTCGATTTTGCAATTCTGGCTCCTTAGCTCCAGGTTGTTGATTATTGCTTAAACAGGCTACCATGAATTGCTCATTCAATGCAACCTGACAACGAAATTAGATGCAACCTTCATAGAAATTCGGCGCTCTCACGATCAATTTAATCACGGAGTAATTCAGAGTTTCATCGGGCATAAATCGAGTCTGCTCTATAAGCTCAAACAAATTGTCGAGAAACTGATCGTTGAAAACATCTGTATAGGGTTATTGGCGGATCATCGTCAAAGCAACAGGATCACGTACTCAGATCATGTAAAGACAGTTGTTTGAACCCTGCACACTTCATAGAGTAGCCTCAGACTCAGACTCCTTAACTTCGCTTCTATAGGTATGTGGCCAACCACCATGCTGGAGCGCGAACCGGAACTACTTGATATGGAGGGTGCCCCAAGATAGACGTCCTCTGTATCTAGGTTTATTTCCACTAAAACGTGATCCATGAGAAGCGGTATTAGTGGTTGCCAATGCTTATGAGAGCGAATAAAGTTCGATTGACGGCGACCGTGGAACAATAGTACGCTGTATAGAATGAGTTGTGAGTGAGGATCTGTTTTCTGTAAGCCAGCTTCAGCACTTGGACGAGTGATATATGAGGGTTCTGCGCACAGACTCGACATCTTCGATAGCCAACTCGCACATCCGTTCAGAGTGAAACACGAACAACTCGGAGTCGAGCAGAAGACTGCATGCATGTTCCAGTTGCATCGGACTTTGGAGGAACTGTTCTAGAAACAGAAATAAAGCGTTTTAATGCATGAAGAGGAGGTTATACAATCGTGGTAAAGCTGACCGTGATAAGAAGCACAGAGGGACACAAACCTCCTGAGTGCGGTGTCTAACATGGATAACGTGGCAGATCCGTCGCTGGGAACTCGAAGGACATCATCAAGCTCTAGAAAACATAGATTGACAGCCCTCAATTGTAAGTTCGAGTCTTCTTCCGTGTCCCAAAGAGACATTTGAAACATGTGATATAACGTACCTGACCAAAACTGTTGAGCATTCTCTATAAGATAGACAATTCCGAAGTCATCTTCAGCAAGCATGTTGACCTTTGATCCGGATGTCTGTACATGCATGATTCTAGTTGCCGGGTGGGTGAAACACGAAGCGGGTAGGAAATGTCAGATCAGATTTTTTTGCAGCTTGAAGACCTGGATTTTTGAAAGTGAAGATTGCAGATCGGGACGGCATCCACTAATTCTCGCAACAATTCCGAGCTGAGCTGAGCACTGAGCGCTGAGCAGTGAGCGACCTATAGTAAACGGCGAGCAAGACAGTGAAGATCGTGGGCAACCCGTTTAAAAAACCGTGGATTGCGTTTCGGGGTCTTCACGGCATGACTCCAGGAGTCCTGCCCATTGACACTACTTAGGCTGAAGGGTGTCTCCCCGACTCTCCCGCCACGGGCCACGGCCCCCACTGACCACAGGTAAGTGTAAGTCGACGTCGACTTGTCAAATTCTGATTGGAATTCAAGCAGCTGTATGGGCCATGGTTTTGCACGCCCCCATTACCAATGGAAAACTACCATATATGTACTAATTTACATCAGAATCAGTTGTAAGTATGTTGCAATAGTTGCGGTGTTTGAAAATGAAGTTGTCACATCTAAGGCAAGGCTAGGTCCTGGCTAGATGAAACTCTACATACCGTCGACTGGTTTGAAGTCTGGTTTACGGGGCAGCATTTGGCTAACTCGGAGCGGCCACTCAATTATCACGCGGTTATGACCGCGCCTAGAAGGTTACCAAGATCAATCAAATCTTCACGATTGCCCCAGCCATTCAAACCACCGCCACGGCGTCGTGGAAGCTTCTAGCTGGCGTAGGCAATGCATTGTTGCCGTCATCTGTCCCATGGTCATCTCCGCCAACAATGGCTGGACGCGGATTGGCTGGCATGGCGCCAATTATTTAGTCCAACACTCGAACACCTTGGCTTCCAGGCGCGGAATGCGTCAGGGACCTGTCATCCTCCAGCTTTTCCTGGCACTGTAAATTGGCGCGACGTTTTCAACTTTGGTCGAAGAATAACAATTTTGAGTGCCGAATAAATGGTGTGTTTTCGGCGGGCGAAACGTTTTGATTGCACTTTGAAAATTCAGAATGACGTAGGAACTCCGCATGGCGCAACGCAACTGTACATGTTGAGACTCATCACTAGCACTGCTGCGGTCCGTCAAGGAAAACGCAATTTTAGCGAGCTCCATTTCAATTTAGCATCATGGAATGATCACAATTGATGATCGTAGTCGAATGCGCTCATACCATGCTGGCAGGCAGACGAGAGTGTCAAATAGCCACGATTTGATTGGCTAACGTTACCCGCAACTGTTCACCCTGACGACTTCAGCCGCAGCGTAAGCTTTTGTCCAGTGCGATTTCAGCCTTTTTCTAATGCCTAATCATTGGTTCGTCCGTCTGTTGTAATATCATATATAAGCTCCCTCGCTCCCATGAATTTTTTATGCTTTCGTTGGCCACCCACTCACCCATCAACTAGCCATGACCTCAACTCACCAGGTGTCTACCAGCACTGCTGTCACAACTGTGGTTCCCCTACCAGTCAACAGAGATGCTATATCTAGCAGTTCGGTTAACAAACAACCACCAGTATGGTCACTGGATTCCAACGGAACCTCAACTCCACCACTTACCGAAAAAGCGATAGACTTGGTCGCCAGGATGGTGTTTGTTGCAAGGAACTCAAGGGCGAAGACGATAGAACCCTGATAGATCCTGATGTTGTCCGCGACATGTGAGTTTTCCCCTTACCAGCTCGCGACTTTAAGCCTGCGCTTTCCTCGCAAGTCATTGACATGTCTTCTATAGCATTATTGGATTGTCGGATGGCCTGACTGTTCCCTTCGCGCTGACAGCTGGTCTGTCTGGCTTAGGGTCTTCAAGATTAGTTGTTGTCGGCGGCCTTGCAGAACTTATTGCAGGTGCCATATCGATGGGAATAGGTGGTTTCCTTGCATCCCAGGCTGAGCGGGACCATTATCGGTTCATGCGACGTCACACCTACTCACGGGTGATGCGGAGTTGCATTGGGGAAATGGAGAGAGAGGTATACACTGTTTTGGGTTCCGTCGGTGTCGACGAATCGGCCTCTCAGGCTGTTGCGAATTGCCTGTGGAAAATAGAGGATGAGCCTGGGTTTGACGGAAGGACACCCGCACCTGCCGATGAGGAGAAACCATCGCAGGGGATGAAGAGCCAGCATGGGCTAACACCTTTCTTACTGAAATTTGGAGAGGGGATGGGTATGTATATTTCGTCATTATTGTTGCGTTTGACATGATTCTGATTGTCACTGCCTTTTACTTGCATAGAGGAAATTCCGAATCGCCGACTATACATCTCCGCGTTCACTATCGGCATGGGATACCTCCTTGGCGGTATCATCCCCCTTCTCCCATATTTCTTCCTTTCTCAAGCAATTGATGCACTGAAGATTTCTTGCATAATTACTGGGATAGTTCTTCTCATATTTGGCACGGTTAAAGCTCGAGTGACGGGGGCAGCAAGGAATATCTGGGGATATATTTGGGGAGCAGTCAGTACGATGGCTGTTGGCGGATTTGCTGCCGCTGCCGCATACGGTTTGGTTATTGCAGTGGAAGGATCGTCTATATCGTAGCGGCGCTCGGTCAGGCCAGTCCCTGACTCCGCTGTTCTGCATGATTATTTAGCTCATTCGGATTGTGTATCGACTTCGACATAGTAGACCATACGCCCTAATCTAAAAAAACCATGATGTTCAATACTTAAGGTGCTGAATTTCGTAGGAAGATTTTTTCACCATAAAAACAACTTGAACACCTGTCATCGATCGCAGTGATTGATCGAACTTACTGGTAACTGGCAAATACAACGAACCCAAAGGAGTCAAGACCATCCTTGTTGAAAGAGGCCTCTATCAATCTCGGCTGCATGGAAAATGTGCATCTAAGTGCAACACTGATGCAACAGCTTGTTGCCACATGGCACGGTCATATTACAGAGAAAGGTAGTAACTGCTTTCACAGCGTGCTTTTTTGAATGGACACAGTACTGCTCGTTTTCTGCTTTATTTGTGACACAGAAAGTAAACCAAGTCAGAAATAAATGAGAATTCAGACGACGAGTCCACCTCACAGCCACTTAATTTAGCCTAATTTCATCTTATTTTGTGTGAAAAGTGACCATAAGTCGGCGGATCAAGGAACTTGTTATTTTCCTGATGAAATCACCACGAGTGACTTCCTGGTGGGAAGCTCGAGCATGGTTTGAGGCCTCAAATGGGCAATTTTTCAGCCGAACATCATGGAGAGCAGCCGGTGGCTCATTGTCTTCACACACTCAGTCACTGAGCATCTTCACATCTTAGCTTTTAGACCC
>NW_024540685.1:0-23868 GCF_016647625.1 Suillus subalutaceus
ATGCTTCTTTAATAACTTCTTGGTTCACTCAGGACTGTCACGCTATACTACCACAGTTGTGAGTCTGTTTGGAGTGTATGCTACCCGAGGCTGATCACTAACGGGATTCGTCAGGCTGGATTATGTCCGTTATACGGAATTGGACAATTGTTGTAGTATTTGTTATGCTGTGGGGTGAGCTTCGCACCTGCTAAAACTCAGTGATATTGACTTGACTGAAATATCTTGCAAGTCATCATCATCACTCGGTTGTATGCCATGTATCAACGATCCAGAAAGGTCCTGATATTTCTCATTGTCACCTTCCTGGCTGACAACATCTTCATTGGAGTGGTATCTGTACTGCAAACGATGAATACTTCAGGGGGTACGCTTAATTGTGGATGAAAACAAATGTGTATGTGGCTCATTGCTAAATACCAGAGGAACTTATTCTCTCCGGCACCTATCAGTGCTCGATTAGCTTTGCGGAAGATACCATACTTCTGAGTTCCATTACTTGGATACTCAGCACCGTGTGGGAGGTCATCATATTATGTCTCGCAATCTGGATTGCTGTCAAACACTTCCGTGAACTGCGACGACATTCGGCAGGAGGGATTATCGGGGACTGCTTCGCGGTGTTGATTCAAACTCACATGCTTTACTTTGCGAGGTGAGCTCATTGTGATTATTATTTCCTTTCTCCACTGAAGGGTTGGATGTGGTAGCTTTGTTGCCGTTTCTTGCTTCACCCTCGTTATTGATTCTTTCCAACAATCCCAACGGTATGTCAATCTTACGCTTACCTCTGCATATGACCACGGGTCATCATTTCTACAGGAACCATATTCCCTAGCAATTCAGATTTGTTATGGGTTCCTTCAAATTTTGGAGGTCGTGCAGATGTTTGTGCTAGGACCCCGCTTGATCCTTAGCGTTCGAGAATATCACGCCAAGCTCGTGGCCGATTCCGACGCAGCAACCGGCATGACCTCAATCGCTTTCCAAGAGCGTGTGCATATATCGACTGGCAATAGTGTATAATACTCAGTGAAGTTGTCTAGTGCTCTGCAAGGAGCAGGGGAATTTGCTTTTATTTATTCCTACTTTCGTGATGGTATTGATCTAAGTTATTTGGTGGTTTGAAGTAGATTTCAAGGATATATAGGTCCGGCCAAGGTTTTCGTCGTAATTTGCTATACGTTGTGATAATGTTTATACTGATATCTCTACTGGCATTAGCTGTCCGCCCACACTTGCACCAACTACTGGTCCTCTTCCCTGTGTGATGACAATCATCCCTGTTATTGCTTGGGCAAATGGGCACGCAAGAGCCATCCTCAGAAATCCGTCCTTGATTCATCTTCTCACCTCATTCAACGTCCCACCCTTGTATTACCTGACTCATGCCAACTGGCTTGCAGAAGATTCACTCAAGATGATTAGATCCACAAGATGCGCGAGGTACATTCGTGCACACGTAGCTTGATGATACGAGGCATGCTTGATGAGTTTTGACGTTGGTTAATGCGCGTGGAACCTCGAGCTTGTCTTTCACTTTTCTTTGACGAGGCGGAAATACAGATACGAATATGAATGTGTTCAGGATTGCTACTGAAGCGCTATTGGGGGGATACATGTACCTTATTAAGCATCGTCATTGTGCTATGAAGGCCGTGAGTAAGCTTGGATAAAAAAATATCATACTGCGTCCTTTCTGTAACTTAGACCCCGCGCCTCCTGGGAGTCAGGCGAATTTGAAGGAATACAGGGTATTACTGTCTGAGCATTGCACACCGAACATAAAACAGATTAGTCGCGTGGTTCCAAACGGTGACACTGACGCACCCAGGAACGGACATGCAGGCATCACCACCAGTGATAGTGCGGGAGTCAAGCGTCTGCTGCTTGATATCAGGTTGTGGACGTGATGACGACTTCAAGACAGGGAGAGGTGAATCTCTCGATGTAGCTGCTGGCAGAGACCGCCTCCGGGACTTGGAAAATGATCCCGTGGATGCGAACAAGATGTCTTCAACAAGCTTGACAACGACCTCGACGTTGGGGCCTTGAATTAGTATTTCGAATTGTCATAAGAACATATCTGCATAGGAGGGCGACTACCATTAAGAAGATTTCAGGCACGCAGAAGTGATAAAACACTTCGAACAAAATGATAGACGCTCTGAGCTGACACGACAATTAGCGTGACTAGCACAAACAAGCCACCGGGTTGGTAGGTGCTATAGGCTTTGACAGGTTTGCAGAGGACTGAGTAGGTGGTGTTGGTATGGGCCCGGGTCGAGACTGAAAAATGCAAGTCGAAAATGTGATTCTAGGATGCGGGAACGCTCACATTGTTTCCGCGGGAATGCATTTATGCGGATAGCCCACTGAGTTGTGGCCTCCACTGATGCACACTTAGTTGAGAGATTCACAGGCTGATCGTTCTGAAGAGAAAAAAAAAATGGGTCATTTGCTCTTGAAATTCTGAATCTCATCGATCATCGATGCATCCTCGAGCCGGACAGCTCACGACTTACCTCTGGTTGTATCTAACGTAATTGATATGATGGCGTATTGGCTTCCATCATTGCATAGTGCATTGAATTTGGTAAAAGTTCAATAGTCGACACCGGCAAGTCAGCTAACCCAAACGTGACGGGACAACAATCTTTTCCTTTTA
This sequence comes from Suillus subalutaceus, assembly GCF_016647625.1. Taxonomy (NCBI): domain Eukaryota; kingdom Fungi; phylum Basidiomycota; class Agaricomycetes; order Boletales; family Suillaceae; genus Suillus; species Suillus subalutaceus. The sequence goes on from NW_024540685.1 coordinate 2,669, forward strand.
CCACGCCTATCTCGAGTAGTCATAGCTAGTAACCGTTTGGCACCAGAACAGATTCTTCTAGAAATCTGCTCTCTTGTGGATTCGAAACCTGTCGACCTGGACAGTTCTTCGGAGGTTCGTCTAGACTTGGCCAGCAAGCGTCCTGGCCCAAGTGGTTAACACAACAAAATCAAAATTTGTTTCTCTTGTACTTTGCAGGTTCGAAACTGCCTAACAACAGCGTTTTTTTCTATCGGAACACGCCTTGAAGAGTCACTCATGGACAGTTCCTCGGTGTTTCATCTCAACTGCGTACTCGCCAAAGTGGTTACCACAACGGAATCAAAATCCGTTTCTCTTGCACTACGCAGGTTCGAAGCCTGCCGAACGACGCGAATTTTTTTCTATCGGAACACGCCCAATTCCTCGGAGCAACTTCGCCCTGACTGAAGTGGTTACTGGCAACATAATCAAAATCTGTCTCTTGGACTGTACCAGTGCAGGTTCAAAACCTGCCAATGAGTTTTTTTTTCCATCCGAACACGCCTTGAAGATTCACTAATGGACAGTTCCTCAGAGGCTCATCTCAACTTCGCCCTGTCCAAAGTGGTTACTGCAACGGAATCGAAATCTGTCTCTTGGACTGACACTACCAGTGCAGGTTCAAAACCTGCCGACGAGGTTTTTTCTCTGAACACGCCTTGAAGATTCACCGATGGACAGTTCCTCAGATATTCATCTCAAGTTTGCCTTGGCCAAAGTGGCTACTATCACAGAATCGAAATCTGTCTCTTGGAGTGTACCAGTGCAGGTTCAAAACCTGCCGAAGAGGTTTTTTCTCTCAGAGCACGCCTTGAAGATTCGCTGATGGACATTTCCTCGGAGGTTCATTTCAACTTCGCCTGGCCAAAGTGGTTCCTACAACAGAATCGAAATATGTTTGTGTCGGACTTGTGCATGCTCGAAACCTGCCGACGACAAGGTTTTTTTTCTATCGGAACACACTTTGACATTCACTCATGGATGGATTCCTCGGAGGCTCATCTTAACTAGTCTTAACCAAGTGGTTACCACAACAGAATTAAAATCTGTTTCTCTTGCAGTCGGTTCGAAACCTGCTGACCACATTTTTGCAGTGTATAGATCCTCAGAGCTCCGTTTTTTTTAATTTTTTAAATCCATTTTATTGTCCTTTGGGGTCGTAGACCCTATGTCGGACATAGCCCTTTGCGCGGGGGGCTTACTCCCGCTTATCTATCGTATGTATGTAGTTTGTACTATGTTTGTGTTGAGTGGATATACGCGTACTCCGTCGGCATAGTGTCGGGCAAAGGCCGACGCCCGATTTCGTACAAGGGGGGAATGATGTAGTAAAATTAGGGTGTTTGGGAGTGTTGGTTTGGCGTTATGCGCGTGTTGATGTTGTCGCGGTTCTCCTTGTGCCTCTTTTCTTCTACATTGACTATGCGTCTGGCGCTAATCTTTCCCTCTGGTCTCGGAGTGTTAATTCACATTTGATCGTTTATGTTCTGTTTATGATGTGCGTGCTTAAGTCATGTACATTTTACGAGTCCAAAATCTCACCGAATGTTGTTTTTAGTCTTCCTGTGCTATTCTATTGATGAATCACATCAACGGACTAGTAGCTTCTTCTGATGTTAGCAGATATGTGAGGGAGTTTGCTTTGCGGCGTAGGGTGGTTGGTGAGTACATGGCGCTCTCTTGCATATTAATGGCAGTCGAAAAGATAGTGAGGTACCGTTTCAATAGTTCCTGGACAGAATGGGCAGTTCGCGGCGATTCACTCTTTCCTATGCGGTGGAGGTGCTGATTGAGGGGGGAGTGGCGGGTTCGAAGTTGGGTGATGATGCTGGCTTGGTGTCTTGGGAGGTTGGTGATGAGCTTGATGAACTTGTTGGATGGCATGCTGGGGTCAATGGCTGATGCGTGGGCATAGCGTGGTGACTTCTTCCATTTCTCTTTCCATCTTTCGTTCAGGTCTGATTGGTGCCACTGTTTCAGGGCTGAGATGCTGTCTGGTAACTTGTCGATTCATAGGAATGAGGGTAGGTGGCCTCTTGGACTTGAGTTCCTTTCTCCTTCCGCTGCCTTCTTCGCTGCTTCGTCGGCTATCTCGTTTCCCTCAACTCCCTTGTGTCCTGGGATCCATCTTATCGTGAGGTCAAAGCTAAGTCCGTTGTCGTCTCTTTGCTTGGCTAGCTGCGCTGTAAGGTCACGGAAATGTTCTACTAAGTAACCACCCGGTTTTGTGTTCTGACTCTCACCGGATTGTATAGCAGCCTGATTATCTATGAATATCAATGCTGGATATATCATGTTTCTTTCCGTCGCTATGAGTTTTGCTGCGAGCGCTAATCCTACGACTTCTGCTTTGTATACCGTGTGTTTCCGATTTGGACCTAGATGATATCTTAGTATGCGTGGCATTTGACCATTTCTCATTAGAACTGCTGCTGCTCCTATTGTTCCGTTATGCCCTGATCCGTCTGTGAAGACCTGGATTTTGTCCATCAGTTCTTTCTGTTCCTTGATCGCCTCTTTTTCCTTTCTAGCTATTTGAGTACGATAGACATTTGGCTTTTGCTTGTCTGATCTGCTGATGGTGTCTACCATTTCAATGTCTTTGGATAGGAGTTGGTAAGTGGCTGTTAGGTTGTGGATTGATGATTGATGACAGATAATGTTTTGGTGTTTGGCGATGTGTTGCAAGTGCAGATATAACGGGTGTCGCTGCGGTAGGGTGGTGAGGTGGAGGGCAGCCCAGTGACAGATTTTCTGGAGGAGTAGGGGGACTGGTAGGAGGTTGGCGTGGTTATATAGGAGGTCTGTAGCCGTTGTTCTCATAGCTCCAGTAATGCTCAGCACAGCTATTCTCTGGACTGTAGCTAAGTGCTTAGCTATTCCTAGTGAGCCTCGTTGTTCCTTCATTGAGTTATTGCGGTAGATGGGTCTGAACCAAAGATTAGCTCCATAGGTGAATTTTGGTACGGCCACGGTAAGATACAGTTGTCACATGAATTTTGCTGAGATGCCATTGGCTGGTCTTGAAAGTCTTCGCAGCTGGAGTACGTATTCCGTTCCATTAGCTGTAGCATATCCTGTGTGATGTTTCCAAGTCAGTTCTTGATCTACTAGTAAGCCGAGAAAATGATGGTGCTCAGTTGGGTGTATGGTGGTGTTTTAAAATGACGAGGGGAGGTTGGGTGCGTGTTCTGCTGTGAGTGAAATCGATTAGTGCAAATTTTTTTACTTCAAACCTTGAGTTATGGTCTTGTGACCATTGGAGTTCTCCGTCTTGCCTTACCATCATATCTTTCAGCGTGTTGTGAGTATCTTCAAAGGATGGTCCTACTGCTATGTACACTGTGTCATCTACAAATGCCAGTGCTGTCTCCTTGTTGTGGGGGTTAGCTATATCAATAAGGTCAGCGTTGTATATCAGATAAGCGATCATAGATAATGGGTCTCCCTGTCCTATTCCATTGCGAACGTGTATCCAATCCAAGGTTGAGTTGTTGAATTTCAGTTGGGTCCTGCGCCCTGAGAGCATTCGCACGGTGAAGTCGACTATTTCTGGAGGTAGCCGACGTTTCTTCATGTTGTGTGCCAGTCTGTCTGTGACTGCGTTGGGAAACGCTCCTTCGATATCTAGGAATAGTACTGAGGCTACTTTCCCACTTCACCAAGTGTTCTTGATTGTTAGCTCTAACAGATGTAGCGAGTCTGTTGTTGTGCGGCCAGGGCGACTTCCGAAGTGGGTATTGGGGAGGAGGTTGTGGCGTTCCATTAGATCTGAGGTTCGGTCCGCTATAATTGCTGTTAGTAACTTACACATGGTGTTGATAAGGGCTATAGGTCGATAGGCTTTTGGGGTGGTGTAATCGGCCTTTCCTGGTTTCTTGAGAACTACTGTGGTGAATTTGCGCCAAGGGTCAAAGTAGGTGTTGAGATCGAATACGGCATTGAATAGGTGGCTGAGGTACGGGGTTAGTATTTCTGAGGCTTGTTCGAAGACTATGTTGCAGATTCCGTCTGGTCCTGGCGCTTTGTAGGAGCTGGTGTTAGTTATCGCTCTGGCTACTTGTTTGTCAGTGATCTTGATGAATGGAGTGATTGGGTCGGGATATTCGTAGTCAAGTGGAACTGAGCTGTTAACCGGTGTCATGCATGGTATGTGACTCATACCATGACATATACATAGCAGGAGTAATAAGGGAGGTATAATACACCAGAATGTATCCTATCACCAAGTTACCCCATCATTTTTCCCTTAGTTATTAGCTAGTATTTTCACTTTCAAAACTTCACTTCCATTTCTCCATGTATTTCTATTTTGTTCCATGAGATTCTATCTGTTTCCATTTTTCTAGGCATATTTATCCATCAAACTTCCTCTCCAGCCACAAAGCATGTTTGTAAGCTTGTCATGTGACTGGTTAAGAATCTGATTTGTAAGGATTCAACTTGACTCATCATGTTTTTGTCATGATTCATCATGCTTTGTAAGACTTGCAAGTGTATTTATAAGCTACTTAGTAAGAAGGCTGATTCAGCTCACTCAAAAGATTGGTTTGTAAGCATGTTCTTACCAATCCTTGGGATGACTCATGTTTTTTTATTCATCTTTCTTTGTAATATTACATTGTATTAATAAGCTAGTTAGTAAACAAGCTGACTCAACACACTAAAAGGATTGATTTGTAAGGATGTTCTTACCAATCCATGTGCTGAATCATGCTTAGTAAGATGGCCTCCAAAAAGGTATAAAAGGAACCCATTTTGCCACTGTCAATCTAAGCTTCCCACTTTAAACCCTGTTCTCAAATCAAGTGAGATTACCTAAGAAATAAAGTGCAGGCAAAACTAGTGCCTTGAAGTAAGACTAAGAAACATCTATCTGAGTTATATACTACCTTACAGGGGTTGACTATACAACAAACTAACCCACTAAACTTAAACTAAACTTCACACATACAAATAACCTCTCTCTTTCATAGGAAGGGAGAATCAAACTAAGAGAACTACTTCACATTGAGGCAAACTTTCATAGGGTGAAATAAACCTATTTAATTGACAAAAGACCTCAAAGCAAACCTACAGAGAGAAAGCAGAAAGGGGACATTTTTAAGTAAACCCTCCCAAGAACTCACACGTTATCTACCACGAAAACTAGAAAAGTCGTAGACCGTGTACTTAAGGACTGGCAAGAAGTCTTATCCTATATAGTTGTGCTGTCACTATATACGTGTTGTATATAAGACCCTTAAGTAAGAGGACACTGGGGGCGGGGGGAAGAAGGCATCGGTGAGTGCTTTGCTTTTCTCCTTGTTAGTGATGGCTTTGACCATGTTACCTTCCTCATTCTTGGTCTTGAGGACTGGTACGCTGGTCCTTCCTCCGTCGCTGTAGGGAGTGGTTATATAGCGGTTTGCTGTGTATACTGATTGTTGGTCCAGTTCCTCTAGGAAGGCTATCCAATGTTCGTGTTTGGTCTTACGGATTGCCTTGGTTACTTGGTTGTGATAACGATGGTGTTCCTCGTGAATGGGGTGCTCGGTCAGTCCTCTTGACTTGTACGATTGATCACTTAGCTTATTTTTCTGTTTCATCATCTTGGTGAGCTCCTTTGTCCACCATCACTTCACGTGTGGACTTTGCTTCGTTCTTGGGACTTTTTGCTCGATCGTTCGACATATTGCGGTGCTGAGGTTGGTGGCGGCTGTTTGAAATTGCTCTTCTGAGGTGATGTTTGCTGGGCCTGGGAAATCGGCGAGGTTCCTGTTGAGGGCGCCTCGGAATTTGTCCCAGTTGACATCCCGGTAATTGAATGTGGACATTGTTGAGGCGCATGGAATGGGGAGATCTAATGTGCTATAAATAGGTACATGGTCAGTACAAGGAGGGCGGCGTCTAGGCGCCGTGTCACAGAGCGTAAATGAGTCTAGCGTGTGTGATGTACAGAATACATTGTCCGGTCTTGTCCAGTTTCCACTGCTTGTTGATTGTAGGGTCGGTTTATCTCTTGGGAGGGCCATTTGGAGATCATAGTCAGCCATCAGCTCGATTAATTGTTGTGCCGTTTCCTGGGCCTCCGGAGGGGTACACAGGTGAGCATTCCTGGTTTCTTCCCAAAGGGGGTGGTGCGTGTTGAAGTCACCTGATAGGACTAAGTGGTCTGCTGGTGAGGGTCGGATGGTGCGGCTCTCCTTTTCTAGGTATGTAGTTAGCCCAGGGATGGTCTCCCATTTCTTACCGTTGTCGTAGATGTTGAATATGGTGAGTTTTCCGAATGTATCTTGCAGCTGGATAATGACCACGTCTGATGATGGATATGGAATCTGTCGCCAGTTGTTGGTATTGAGTCGTTTGTTGATTAGTGTGATCGTGTGTGAATGGTTTCCATGTGTGAATCTGTGCGTCGGGTAGATGACGTTCCAATCTGGGGTGGCTTTCGTGTTTCCCAGTGTGTCGATGCACAGTTCCTGTAGAGTGACGATGTCGAAAGCCTTTGCTGTGAAGGGACCGCTTAGTATACAATGTTGAGCTGTGTCTGATTTGTTTAAGTTTTCTTGCCATATACGTATTCTTACAGCTTGTTCATCGGGTGTGTTAGACATTAAGAGATGATGTTGAGAAGGCGCCTGGCGAGGGTGATCAGGTGATCTGGGGGATTGGTGATCATCTTGAGGTGAATCTTGCGTTGTGGGGTAGGTGAGATGTGCCTCGTGCTGGTCTTGTTCCTCTTGGGTTCAAGTGTCTATCCAGGGTGCCTTGCGCGCTGGATTGGCTGTGGGGATGAGTTCGAGGTTGAGGTTGCGTTGATCTCTGTTGGGTGGTAGTGGCGTGGGTGGTTGCCTTGGGTGGGGCCGAGACTTGAGTCCATGGTTCTTCGGTCGGGAAGAATGGCATCGTGTTTTCGGGATACCTTTTGTCTAGATCTTCGCATCTTCTTTCGAAATCTGGGCAACTACGCTCCCAGCTTGCGTGTCCTTCTTCCTTGCAGGTGATACAGCAGCATCTGTTCCTGTTATTACATTCGTTGGTTCTGTGGTTGTCAGCGCAGTTAGCACATGTGTCCTGGTGTGAGATACATTCACGGGCGATGTGGCCATAGTTTTGGCATTTGGCACATTGTATTGGCTCTCTCTTGTTCTTTTTAACCTGTAGACGTGTCTGGTTCAGTGTGATTCCGTTTTGTATTCCTTCATTTGTGTCCTTCGGGTTCTTGAGTATTGCTAGGAGATGGGCTACCTGTTGGTGGTTAGTGCGTTATTTGGGGGTTTGATCCACCTTGTTGATGTGATTGTTCCTTGTTCCCAGTCGTTTTCCCTTTCGAGATCACAGACCTGGTCTTCACTGTCTGGGTCAAAGGTTTAGGGGACAAATTGGATAACTACCGGGTACCCTCTATCCTTGAAGATAGCCTTTGGGTCGAGTGTTTTGATGAAGTTTTCTTTGATGTCGGCCTTTTTGAGGTGAGCCGCAGCTTCTGCAGTCATCATCTCCAGAATCGTTCTGCCATTGCAGTATTGCATGACTGATCGTATATTTAACTCTGGTGTGTTGTCGTCAGTTAGGGTAGCAAGCGCTGTCTTGATTTTTTCAACTAGCTGGGCATGTGAGACTTTGCTTGGAGCTACTGGGCCGTCGAGTGCGACATTGATGAGGATTTGGCAGGCCTTTATAGCGTCTCTCACAGCTAACTGGACGGTCTGGTTGTTAGCGTCAGTGTCTAGTCCTGTAAGTAGTGCTGCTTTGTATCCACCCATCTGTGTTGCTTCCTTAACCAGTGTTGTCATCTCTTGTTGTAGCTTGTTGAGCCAAGTGTCGATATTGGTATTGGTGGAGTTGGTGAGGCTGTCTTGAAGCGATTTGATTGTTGGAGCTAGTCGATCAACCAAGTCTTTGATTGTCTTCATGTTGTTGGTCATTTCTTCTATCGTGGATTCTGCTTTCTTGATTGCTTGATTTAGTGCCTGTGAGTTGTTTTCTTCATTAGTATTCATATCTCCGAGTTTACTTAACCGTGTGATGGGTTCTTCTAGTTGAGAACATACTGCTTCAGAGATGGTGCGTGCTTTTCGTTCGTGGTCAGTTTTGAAGAGCAGGGTAGCTATGGCTCTGATCACGTCGATGTGCATTGGCATGAGCGAGGGAAATTGAACCGAAAAATCTAAAAGGGCTGTGGTTAGTGTATCTATGGTCAATTCTGCTGCCGGAGTGATAAACAATCTTGTTTCCAGTTCAACTCTTGCTGTTTGCTTGTCTATCACTGAGGATTGATTGGCCAGATCATTAATTAAGTCCGGGATCGACCTCTTAGAAGATCTGAATGTGACAGCGTGGCGTTTGGGCCTTGTCGGTCTGGTACTTTGAGAGTTCTCTGGCGGGTCTAGAGACATTATAGCAGGTGCTTTTGGTTTTTAACCATGATTAGAGTTAGCTGCAGATGAGTTGCCCAAGGTGTTTCCGCCATTGAGCGCTGTCGAGCGTGTTGTTGAAAGTTTGAGTTTTGGGGTCCTACTTGGGGTGCCACTTGGTAGTGGTCCAAGAAGCGATTAGAGCTCTGTCTTAACTAGGCCCAGTCACTGCGCCGAAACTACCTTTTTATGTGATAGTCTGTCCATGAAATAGAATTCACCTTCACGCCTCGTGCGGATCGTCTCAGAAACATAAGGTATATCCCTGAGATGTGTACATGCCAACCTAGATTCTCAACAGTGTCCTCTTACTTAAGGGTCTTATGTACGCTGCTTATATAGTGACAACACAACTATATAGGATAAGACTTATTGCCAGTCCTTAAGTACACGGTCTACGACTTTTCTAGTTTTCGTGGTAGATAATGTGTGAGTTCTTGGGAGGATTTATTTCAATATACCTTCTTTCCTTGTTCCTTGGTTAGTTTAAAACAATTTGATTCTGTATACTGAGTCTACGGTATGAACTGTGTCTGAGAGTTAGTGTGCTCGTGTATTGTGTAGCGTGAATCGTGTAGCGTGAATCGTGTCTCCCTTCCTGTAAAAGAGAGAGGAAAATAGTATGGGTTAAACTTAGTAAGATTTAGCTGATAGATTATATAATCAACCCCTGTAAGGTAGTATATAATTGAATAAATGTTTCTTAGTCTTACTTTGAGGCTAATGATTTGCCTGTACTTAGGTTCTTACTTAATCTCACACTGTTTGAGATGAATGAAGGTGGGAAGTGCTCCATTTATTACATGGCAAAATTGGGCTCCTTATATACCTTTTGGAGGCCCCGATTACAAAGCATGAATCATCACATAGATTGGTAAGAATGTGCTTACTAACAATGCCATTTGGTGTGTTGAGTCAGCCTGTTTACTAATTTACATTATAAATACAGTGTAGTTTACAAAGCATGATGAATCATGGCATGAGTCATCACATGGATTGGTAAGGATGTGCTTACTAACAATGCCATTTGGTGTGCTGAATCAGCCTTCTTACTAAGTAGCTTATAAATACAGTTAGAAATCTTACAAAGCATGACAAATCATGATATCTACCAGTCACATGACATGCTTACAAACATGCTTGGTGGCTGAAAAGAAAGTCTGTTGGCTGAATATGCCTGAGGAAAATAGAAAGAGATGGAATGTCATAGAACAAAATAGAAATACATGGAAAAATGGAAGTGAAGTTTGAAAGTGAAAATACTAGCTAATAACTAAGGGGAAAATGATGGGGTAACTTGGTGATAGGATACAGTAGGGTCTATTATACCTTCCTTATCACACCTCTTGTGTATCTATCATGGTATGAGTTGCATACCATGCATGACAATGGACTAACTAATACCACTCTGCAGGGAACACACCGTACTGTAAGTACTCTGCATCTAGTGGAAAGATGCCGTTTTTGTGACAGTGGTGGACCATAGGTACAGTCCAAGTGGAACAATGTCTTGTCACGTCTCATAGGCCACTGTCCACAAGGGGGCAGGCGATGGAGCCCACAATGTCATGACCTCCAAAAGTGGTCACACCCAGGCAAACAAATTACAAGACCTGTGGGTATGTGGATCATTGTCAGATTGGTTATATAAGACCCGGTGTTGTGCAAATGCTTGAACACCAACAACAACTTTTAATCATGCATTGTGATCTTGAATCTGAAGATATCATCTATGCCGTGTTAGAACACGTCAAGTCATCTGTGAAGGACTTGGTGAACATGGCGATGACCTGCTCCACACTGGCAGGTCCCACCCTCGATATCCTCTGGTCCGAACAGTCAAGTTTGGCACCCCTCATTATGTGTCTGCCACAAGACACCTGGAAGGTCGCAAAGGACCAAACTATTGTGAGTGAAGTATACCATTTGAATCTTGACAGGACAATGCTCACCGTACTCCAATTTGCAGAATCTTTACAGAGAGCTAGCTCCTACCGAGTGGGAGCACCTCAGAATGAACGCATCAAGAGTACACTGGCTTCATAACAATAACTTCCTTAGGGCACTTCCCCTGAAGCCACATCTCATCCTGAGTTGTCGTGTCCTACAGAGGATTTTCAAGCAGTTCCCTCCCGCCACACACTTCCCAAACCTTTGCGCATTGGATTTCGAGGCCATATTTGGTCGGTCAAAGTGTAGTTCAAGATTCTTGCTACTTCGGCAGTTCATGTTGCCTGGATTGGAAGTGCTAAGGTTTGATATACCTGGAGGCGTCCCAACATATGAAGTAGAGCAATTGCTTGATGCTCTTCCCACAGAAGCGTACGGCCTGCGTCAACTGTCGATATCGGCGGGCCATGGTACCACGACTTTTACAGTTCCCCCGAGTTTCAGAAAGCTGTCCAAGTTAATTAAACTGGGCCTTCACGGAATTGATGCATGCCTGATGAGGCAGACGATCATTAATATCCAGCAAGCTCGGTGTCTTCAAACCCTCATGCTTACTTTGTGTGGGACCTCCAACGATGCAGGTGGTATGCCCCTTGAATTGCATAGTCTCAAACACCTCTGTCTCTTTGGCAGTTCCTTACCACAGTGCACACACTTCATTCGTCAAGTCGCCACCCGACAGCTATCATATATCAGTATCAAGTACTCCAAACCTGCTTCCCCAACCGAAATTACTGCGTTCGTGGAATCATTGTCCACCTCGTGCCAGATTGGGTCCTTGGAACAGATATATGTGATGGACACATCAGATGACCGTGACCCTAAGCACACCATCCCACTCCCCTCCGAAATCTTCCGGCCCTTGCTCAAGTTCAGCAGGCTGTCGTCTGTGAAATTCATCGGCATTGGAAATTACAATCTTGACAATAGGTTCATCAATGATATTGCAGTTGCCTGGCCGGAAATTTGGGAATTGAAGTTCGCTGCAATGAGATGTGCCAGTTACAACCGTCACCTTCACCGCCATGATATCACTGGGTCAAGGTGCAGATCGTTGCATACCTTACATCTGATGGTCGATGCTACACAATCGACGACAATTCCCCGAGCACCGGACGGGACGGAAGAGCTTTGGCCCATGCAAACAGCCCTTCAAAAGCTGCATCTTGGATACTCCGAGGTATCAGAAGTTGCGCGCTGTCCTGCATGATTTGGGAATCATGCATGGACATGACTACTAGGTATCCCCCTAAAAGACAAAGTCTGTTAGCTTAGTCCTCAGACTAGTCAACCCATACCTTGGTATCAAACCTTGGTCCAATAGTTTCAGTTTTCCCTCAGTGATTCATGAACCCACCATGTTTTGAAGAAAAGTCATATGTGAGATGGGAATCACATAATGACCTAGTTGATATGAGAAGAAAAATGAAGGTTAAGGTATTGCCTTTCCTTTGGCTTATTCACTTTGGCTAGAGAAACCCATAGAGAAAAGTTCAAAGCCTAACAAAAACCTATCTAAAAAGCCCGCGTATTGTGTACTATTATTTGTTCCATTATTTCTGAGTTGTTTTCTCTAGTGTTTCTTTACTTTACTTTTCTATTAGGATGCTCTGACTAATCAGATGCTTCATAAAATTCTACCTACAGGATATGATGTCATAATGATGTCATAGGACTTCACCCACACCCCTGCAGGTATTTTGTTGAAAGATATGATATCATAGTAATGTCATAATGATGTCATGTTCCATGGAATTTGCTAGAACATTCCAATGACTCATGATGACTCATAGTGACTCATAGTGACTCAGAATGATGTCATTATCCCACCATGAATATTCTGGAATGTTCTTTTGCACCTGCTAGAACATTCTGCTCCAGTTTTTGGAATATTCTTCTCACATTCTGAAGTCATTACATCACCTTTTTACTTACATAATATTCCCACACAAAATGTATATAAGGAGAGCCCATTCTCCCCCAAAAAAATAGATCTCCCACTTGTTGCATTCAAGAATCTCCCTCTTGAGCAAATTGAACTCTCACCTAAGAAGCTTCAGTCTGAACAAATTGCTGCTTACAAAGCCCATTTCCTTTGTAAGAACTGTCCAGACAAGTGCAGGGAAAGTGTTTCCCTTGAGATTACGTAAGTTTCTTGCGATAGAAACCCAGTTTTGTGAGACCAGTGTTCTCACCACGTAGTGTTTACTGACCAACACGAGCTTTGGTCACCGTTGTTATTTGTGAGACCAGCGTTCTCACCAGGTATTTGTATACTGACCAACACGAGCTTTGGTCATTGTTGTTATTTGTGAGACCAGCGTTCTCATCAGGTATTTGTATATTGACCAACACGAGCTTTGGTCAACGTAGTCACATTTGAGACCAGCTTCTCAACAGTTAACCGTATATTCAGGAAACCAGTTCAAGTGTCTAGACGGTATATCCTAGACAATACCATAGTTTCAATCAGAGATAATAAAGCTCCGGCTAAGTTAATCTGACTGATTGGTTTAGCGAGCCTCCCAAGAACTCACACGTTATCTACCACGAAAGAAGAAAAGTCATAGACCGTGTTAATCGAGGACTGGCAAGAAGTCTTATCCAGTGTAATTGTGGTGTCATTACATTCTTACACGTATTTATATAAGACCCTCGGTTATTAAGACACCACGCCCCCATTCTCTACCAATATGGCCACAGTCTCAAATGATCCCATTTGGTGGCCGGTCATCAATTCATACCGTGTTTCCAGTTATTTTGTAGGTTCATGGAGAGCAGTCAGATGTTGAAGCGACCCAATTCAACCTTGACTGCGGTTCCCAGTTGCCGCCTTTGTTGGAATAATGTATCATTGGGGTGAGCATGATAATATTGAAGGATTGCTGATATCTTACAAGTATTTTCAGCACTTACATTCGGACAAGAGGTATGTTGACGCTGTAACCAGAGCAGTCATCTCGCTAAGAATAGTTTTATAGGTCTAACTGATCTGGGTGAGTAGAGTCTCATGTCAGAGGAACACATGAAAATACATTTAATTCCAGAGACAATGCTGGTCTCTAATGACAGTACTGTATCTCAGTGTATGTAGCTCGTTTGTTGTAGTTGTCATATTGTGCTAACTTGAAAGTATTCTAGGTGCACTATCTTGGAATAATATATGCTGTGTATGTTTGGAAGGCTCATCACCAACTGTCCGTCTACTAATGGATTATGTCTTTTAATCAGATTGAACGTAGTCCGTATGTCTTCTCACATTTGATGTCTTTGTTTCTTCTGACCGGCAGCATACAGTCAGTCTTCTGCACAAATGCCTGCTTCCCTCCAACTAACCGTGGTGCTCTGTAGGAGTGGGTGTGGTTCTTTACTGACTTCTTGATTCACTAATGACTGCCACATTATACTGCCACAGATGTGAGTCTGTTTGAAGTGTGTGCTACTCGAGGTTGGTCACTGACTGGATTCGTCAGGCTGGATTATATACACCATATGTAATTGGACAGGTGTTTTGGTATCTGCAATGCTGTTGGGTGAGCTGGGCACTTGCAAGAACTCAATGGTATTGAATTGACTGAAACATGCTGCAAGTCATCATTATCACTTGGTTGTATGTCATGTATCAACGATCTAGAAAGATCCTGGTATTTCTCCTTGTTGCCTTCCTGGCTTACGACATTTTTTGCAGAGTGGCCACCATAATGACAATGATGCATTCTTCAGGGGGTACACTTAATTATGGATGACAAAAAATGTATATGGGGTTCATTGATGAATACCAGAGGAACTCATTCTCTCCGGCACCTATCAGTGCTTGATTGGCTATGTGGAATATGCAGTACTTCTGGGTTCCATTATTTGGATACTCAGCACTGCGTGGCAGGTCCTCACACTATGTCTCGCAATCTGGATTGCTGTCAAACACTTCCATGAATTGCGACAACATCCGGCAGGAGGGATTATCGAGGACTGCTTCACGGTGTTGATAAGAACCCATGTGCTTTACTTTGCGAGGTGAGCTCACACTACGAACATGGTTCCCATTTCCGCTAAAGGGTCAAACATGCCAGCTTTGTTGCTGTTTCTTGCTTGCGCCTTATTCTTAGTTTGTCTCCAACGGTCTCAATGGTATGTCAATCTTTCACTGACCTCTCCATGCGACCATGGTTCATCATTTCTATAGGACCAACATTCCCTGGTAAACCAGATTTGTTCTGGAATTCTTCAAATTTTGACAATTGTGCAGTCGTTTGTGCTAGGACCCCCCGCCTGATCCTTGGAATTCGAGAATATCACGCCAAACTTGTGACAGATTCCAACGCAGCAACCGGCATGACCTCAATCGTGTTTCAGGAGCATGTGCATATATTGACTGGCAATGGTGTATAGCACAGGAGATGCTCAGTGGAGGTTGTCTAGTGCTCTGCAGCGGAGCGGCAGGAGAATTCATTTTTATTTATTCCCACTTCCGTCTTGGTATCGATTTAAGTGATGTGGTTTTGCGAAGTGCATCCTTGTAAAGGAGATATAGGTCTGGGCAATATTTTTCGTCGTAGTGTCTATCTAAGTGACTAGCTATAGGTCCTGGCAGTGTTTAAATCAATGTGTAACTAGATATCCCTCCTGCACCTACACTTGTACCAACCAATGATCCTTCTTTTCTCTGTGTGATAACAATCATCTCCATGATTAGTGATGTGCACAGCCTGGCTTCAAGCCCTGGGCCGGCCCAAGCTGGGCCCAAATAGGCCGGGCCCAGCCCAGGCCTAAGTCACGGCCCTGAGGACAGCTTGGGCCTTTCCCGACTCTATTTTTGTCTGCTTCTGACTTGCATCTATTATCAGTTTCGATGATCCATATGTCGCAGTGAGTCGCCATGTCTTGTGCTTCGGTTGGTCGACATTACTCACATCGCAGTCAAAAAGCCCGCATTGTCCAACATATCCAGCAATTTATCCTTCTTATCTCTTGTGTGTTGCTATGAAACAGCCGCGGTGAGCTATCAGTGCTATGTCCAGTGCTTTGCGAGCTCAATATAACTCACCCCGCTGTCGGAAAACCAGATCTCAGTTGCACAAACCAAGATTTTTGGTAAATTTGAAGCCTTATGTGCTTTACCTTCGCAAGTGTGATTGCGCACCCAATATCTTTCAATTGATTTATGTTGGTATGTGTCCCTCTAACATCCCTCCCTGCTACCCACCCATGACAAGCACAGACGCTGAGCACTGTGTTGGACGTCCTGTACGCAGAACAAAACCCACAGCCGCCCTTCTTCAGCATGCCGAGAAGGCGGCACTGCCATCCCAAACCAAGGCGATTAACAAATTCCATGCTGCAGAGGCTGCCAAGCGTGCCGTTGAACATATCTCCACTTCATCCCCCACTGACACTGCAAAATCACCATCTCCCACGCCATCAACACCATCTACTGTCAACACCTGCAAAAGGGTGCACCCTGAAGACTCCTCTGATGGAGAATCTGCTGATGATGAGCGTGAAAACGCACGTACTAATCCCAAGCCTCGAAAGCAGCGCAAATTGGCTGTTGTCCCAACCGAACCAGAATTGGTTGACGCTGATGGTATTCTAATTGATGTCAATGTTCAATCTCTCACGGAACCAGTGTTGACGCGAGAAGCCAAAACAGCCGATATCGACACTTTTTTTGGTGCTACCTTTGAACACGCAAGGGCCAATGGGAAGGTGAAAAGCACAGGAAGTGCAAGATGTGCCCGTAGGTCTGCTCACTTGTAGTCATACTCGCGCTGATGCATGTTCAATAGGAAAGCATGTATTCTTGTTAATGAAATATCTACCCTCCGTCATCATGCTGAGGCAAAGTTCTCTGGCAAATATCGGAAATGGGCCAAAGAACATTCATTCGAGTCAATGCTTCCTGGTGATGTCAAGGCCTGCAAGGACAATGCCGCGCAGCAGAGCATTAATGCGCATCTGACTGAGCTGGAAACTTGCTGAAAAAGTGGTTTCATATTCAGATAAGTTATTCAAACAGGCCGCAATCGAGTGGCTTGTGGCTACTGACCAGGTACTACATCTCTCTTCCTACAGAATTGAATTAATGTCTCTTTATCTAGCCAATTCAAGCACTCGAACATCCGAAATTCAAAGAAATGATTGATGTCGCCACTCAAGCCACCAATGGCGTCAAAATTCCAGGCAGAAAGGCAACTCGTGCAGAAATAATGAGAACGTTCAAAACTCATCTTATGGGACTCAGGAACACGCTCAATGTAAGTAATATTTATGATATTGCTCTATCTACTCAACTGATGTGCACCTATGTAGAGCGCCACTGTCAAGGGTGACATCAATACTACCTTTGATGCATGGCAGGCCGAAAATGCTGATGGTTACTTTGCCGTCACAGGACATTGGATTGAAGAGAAGATTACTGCGCAATGGGAACTCGAAAGTGCACTGCTCGGATTCACTCAAGTCAATAATGCCCACACAGGCAAGCGTCTCGGTGGTGCTTTGTTTAAAATCCTCGATCATGTTGGTGTCACGCACAAGGTAAGTTAGGTTTACTGTGTGTATTTGGTAGTCTTATAAAACTCTAGCTCGGACATGTCACTTGCGACAATGCTGCAAACAATGGCACCACCCTACAGGAATTTGCAAGGCTATATGAGGCTAAATACCAGAAGGAATTTCCCTGGCACCAGCAGAAAATAAAGTACGTGCTATGATCATTTTTACTTAACGAAATCACTCATTTGACAATCCCAATAGCTGCCTAGCTCATGTTATCAATATTGCGACACAGACCTTGATCAGCTCGTACAGCAAGTCCCCTCATTACAACCCCCATGACCTGAAAGCTCATGAGCCATCCAATCGAGACGAGATCGACCTTGTGCGTAGCATTTGTGTTAAGGAACGTTCCTCTGCAAAACGAAAGGAGCTGTACCGGAATGTTCAAACCAAGGGAGGCATGTCCCAGCCAACGCAACTGTTGATTGACATGAAGGTTCGGTGGTCCTCGACTTATATTATGCTCAACCGTGCGGAGATGAATAAGGAACACGTTGACACTTTCGTATATGAGATGGGTCGTCAAAAGCGTGATTTGAGTAGACACGCAAAGATTGACTTTCTGCAGCTGTCAGAAGTTGAATGGACACACGTTGGGCAGTTTCCCGATCTTCTCTCAGTACGTTAGTTTCTATTTATTTGAAGCTTGCTACTTATCTTGGTTTTATAGTATGCTGACGTGGCCCAACAAGCTTTCTCATCTGAACGAGGTTCAACCTTACACCTTGCAATTCCGGCACTCGAAACTCTCTATAAGGCTTGGTCATCGCGTGCAGAAAGGTCAAAATACGTGCAGTTTGCTCCCGCACTCAAAGACGCAGCAGCAAAAGTAGATGAGTATTATGAGAAGACGACATACTCTGCTGCATATGTACTGTCAATGTGTACGTTTATTCTTTCATGAACGGCTGCCATGAGTCTGACTTTTGCACTTCAGTACTCAACCCCACAGGCAAGATGGCGTACTTCAAGAAGCATTGGCCAGAGAATCTGCATGACGATGTGCTTTCTACTGCGGAAACAGTGGTGAGTCGTTTTGTTCATTTTTTCGGTCATCAAGTTAATCTCAATGTGTTACTACTAGTTCCAAGCCCGTTACCTCAAGCTGAACTGAGTAACATCGACATCGCAGCACACAACTAAGCAGAGCAGAGCTGGTGGCCTCAAAAAGTTAATTCGTGAAGTCCTCAGTGACTCCGAGGATGATTCGTTGACCAACCCAGCGCCTACTTCAATTGGTGACCCAACAAGACCATGGAGGGCTGAATTTTTGGCCTACCTCGAGACGGTTGAAGCGGCTCTACCATCTGGCATGTCTACCATTCAATGGTGGGGTGTATGTATTTTTTTTGCTACTCAAAATTTTCATGCTAATGATAATCTTACTTAAGATAAACACACAGAGGTACCCCGTTTTGGCTTCACTTGTGCGGGATTATCTGTCCATCATGTCATCGTCGGTCTCGAGTGAGCGGGCGTTCTTGCAAGGTGGCATCACCATTACCAAGCGGCGCAACCGGCTCAAGGCTGACATCGTCGAAGCACTCCAGTGTGTTAAATGTGCACTCCGATGCGATCTTCTGTTCCAGGAGCCTGAACCATCATCTCTCGTCAAGTTGGAGCACCTGGACGACAATGACTCAGAGGTGGAAGCAGACGCGGAAGCGGAGACTGGTGATGCTGGGGATGACGAAGAAGGTTGGGACATTTTGCTTTTGGGTGATGATAATGAGGACATGTCGGACATCGAGATGGACATTTAGATATATTGTCATTGTGCTTCGCTTGTTGTTATTAGCCTGTACTAATGTCACAGTACTGGTCTCGACTCTCGAGCTCTCTGTTAGCTATGTCAAGCCGCGGCCTGGTTGGGCCCAAGCCCCGGCTTTCGGCCGGCTTGGGCTCACGGCTCAGGCTTGAATTCTGGCGAGCCTAAGCTCCTCCAGGCCAAGCCTAAGCCGGGGCTTTGAGCCAAGCCGGGCCGGAACATCACTATCCATGATCGCTTGGATAAATGGGCGCGCAAGAGTCAAGTCGTGCAACACTGCTGCATGCCGTTCCTTAGCAATCCGGCCTCGATTCATCTTCTCGGCACCGAGTAATTCAACATCCCACCCCTGTCTTCTCATCAGACTCACGCCAACTGACTTACAGAAGATTTACTCGAGATGATTAGAAGCTGCGCGAAACACATTCGTGCATACGTAGCCTGATGATGCGAGGCGCACTTAATGAGTTTGACGAGGTTGAGGTTAGTTAATGCTTGTGGAGTAGCTTGCCTTTCACTTTTGTTTGACGAGGCGTAAATACGGATACGGATATGAATGTGTTTAAGATTGTTACCGAAGCACTATTGAAGGATACAGGTACCCTATTAAGCATTGAAATTGTGATATGAAGGCCGCAAGTAAGCTTGGATGTTAAAGATGTTCCCGTGTCCTTTCTTTGGCTGAGACCCAGCGCCTCTGGGGAGTCGGGGGATTTGAAGGAATCCAGACGTCTCAGCATCGCACACCAAACATAAAATGGCCTGTCAGCGTGGTTCCAAAACAGCGACACCGAGGCACCCAGGAACGGACGCAGATGCCAGCGCCAGCGATAGTGCAGGAGTCGAGCGTCTGCTGCTTGATGTCAGGTTGTGGACGTGATGATGACTTTCAGACAGGAAAGGGTCAATTTCTCGATGTAGTTGGTTGGCAGAGACCGCATCCGGAACGTAGCAGGACTTGGAAAGTTATTACACGGATGCAGCCAAGATGTCGTCAATAAGCTTGACAATGTCATCGAAGTTGGGGCCTTCGTTTAGGGTTTTAAATTTGGAAAGTGCGTACGAGAATGCTCCAGGCTGTGGCCGTATTCTGGGAGAGATTTAAGGGCGTTGAATCAGGGAAGGTCCCATTATCTTTGAAGGGTGCTGGGTTACGAATTGTCATAAGAACATATGTGCATAGGAGAGCGACTACCATTAGGAAGATTTCAGGCACACAGAAGTAATAAAATATTCCAAACAAAATGATAGAGGCGCTCCGAGGAGCGTGACGGCGCCGCGACTAGCCACCAAATTGGTGGGTGCTATATGCAGGCTGAGAGGTTGCGGAGGACAGAGTAGGTGGTGTTGGTATGAGTCGAGACTGAAAAATGCAAGTCGAAAATATGATTATAGGATGCGTGAACACTCACGTTTTTTCCACGGGAATGCAAACTTCTGGCCTGCATTGAGGCCGTCGTGGTGAGGCTTGAGCCACCATATTTTGTAAGCCGAAATAATGTTCTCTCCTATACACGACGTTATGAAACAATATAAACAACGGACCATCTTAGAAGAAATAAGCCAAAAATCATTAAGAACCCAAAGCGAATGACCCCGAAGTACTTGGGTGCGCAACTAGTAGCGAGAATTTGGGCGGAATAAGGAAAGCAGGGATTATGTAAATGGTAAACGTCATTTGCGGCCCGGAGATTACCGTGACTTTGTGGCATTGACTTTTCCTAACTTTGATGATTGGACTACTAGTAGGGGCAACCCTCGGATCTGCTTTTCTCCCAGTGTCCTCTCATTTCTGTTTGTAATCTAGAGATGGTGCAGTATTCCCCGCGCGTCAACCATGGATCTTGAATTAGGTTGTGACAATCGGTGCAAATCGAGTGTGGTGTGCCTTGCATCAGTTCCGCATTTACTGTTTTAATGATATCCCTGTGATAAGATTGGCTGACCGAGGTGGAAGGGTAGAAGAAGGATCAGGGCATTGAAAGGTCTGCTCGAAGGGGTTGTACAGGTGAGTTATCCGCCTGCTTCGTTTGGACCTCCCTTGTTTTACATGTCCAAAATAAGCCCACCTTGTTGAACGACCTCGGAGGTGCTGTTACGTTCGGGCCTGCGAAGCGGAGACTGCTGATTATCATCGAGAACCATCGAGATGCCAAGCTTTATTGAAGCCCACATCACACCCGCCTAGGCCTTTGCTCGACCAAGTTTTGCGTCGGTTTTCATTGGATCAAGTGTTGAGGGATGGCCGGGGTGAGTTTTCCTACGATTATGAGCCTTTGGATATAAACGCTGCTGAGTCTCATCGATCAGGTTCTACGAAATGAGCCTGTACAGTTTGAAGAGCGACAACTTAGGCTTCATGCGGTCATAACAGGCGCCCGAGTCTTCTGTTTCCATGTCCCGAGTCTCTCAGCGCCTGTCTTAATCTAGGGATGTCATTATGTCTTCATCAGATATCAATTATGGATTTTCAACTAGGATGACCTGGCTGTGCGAACTGATAC
>NW_024540686.1:0-23381 GCF_016647625.1 Suillus subalutaceus
CAGAAGATGGGTGGTTGCAATAGTTTTCAAGTTTGAGGGCAACACGATCATCATTTATGATGTTCCATGCGGAATATACAACGGCTAAGTGGTATATTATAAATGGATCTGAATCAACATGAGAACAACATAGTACACACCATACGAGCCAGATCCTAAAAACATCTCCCAACCTAAATCTCCACATCCACTCGAACTGGGACCTTATTCATGGTAATCAACTCAATACAGTGGCTCAAAAAACTGTCCGTATGTTTTGGCATTTTTCACTATCTATAATATTGTGTGAGAACAAACAGATGCCTCAAAAACATGCTTATACCACATTGTAGTATGGCTTCAGGGCTTTCATTTGAGCCCTACACCGTGGGAATCGGTGGAGATATGGTGGAGATACAAGGCTCACAAAATGGTGACTCATGCGGACAGTTTTTTGACTCAAGTATTTTACAGTAATAACCAGGTATTCTAGTATTTTGTATGACCTCCCTTGGCTTTAATTACTGCCTCTATCCTTCTAGGCATACTCTCAATTAATTTCTGGCAATCCTCAGCTGTGATCTTCCCCCATTCCACTGCTACTCTCTCCCAAAGCTCCCATACTCCTTTAGGGGGGTTTTCATAGGCTTGAAGCTTTTTCTTGAGTGTTCCCCAGAGATGTTCAATGACATTGACATCAGGAGACTGTGCTGGCCAGTCAAGAACATTGATGTTATGTTCTTCAAACCATTCCCTAGCTCTTCTGGATGTGTGCTTGGGATCATTATCCTGTTGGAAAATGATATCTTCTTCATCAATCCCTGATTCTGCCAAGCTAGGCAGCAAGTGGTCATTTAAAATGTCCACATACTGCTCAGCATTCATCTTCCCCTCAACCTCAGCAAGCATTCCCACACCATTCCATCCCATACAGCCCCATACCATTAAAGAACCTCCTCCAAACTTGACAGTCCCATTAACCTCTCTGTCTGTTAGGCCATCTCCCTTCTTTTTCCATACATACACCTTCCCATCTGACCCAATCCTATTGATTTTGGTCTCATCTGACCATATAACATGCTTCCAGTCCTCTACAGTCCAGTGTTGATGAGCTAAGGCAAAGGCTAGTCTTCTCTGCCTATGTTTGATGGAGAGAAGAGGCTTTTTCTTCTTTGTTACTGCCTTGAGATGAGCTGCCTTGAGAACATTCCTCACAGTTTGTGAAGAGACAGGGGTAGTGATGGTGGAATTGATATAATGGGTGGCTTGGACAGCATTATCAGCCTTTCCTGTAGTGATATGTTGGATAATAGCCCTTTTGTCAGTAGAGGTAAGCTTGGATGGACGTCCTCCACAAGAGTTTTCCTTGTCTGGGTGGCTTTCTTTGATGAACTTGGCCACAGTGGACTTGCATATTCCAGTTCTAGAGGAAATTTGGCGAGCAGAGAGGCCAGCATAAGACAGAGAGAGGATATTATCTCTTTGAGCAGAGGAGATGGCTTTCATGGTGATTATGACTATGATACATGAGATATTCTAGTTTATATAGTTAGATATAGTCATAAAATAACCATAATGACACCACTTTATAATTTATATAATAGTGGCATGATTTTTATGGTGTCATAAATAATGATTTATATAGTTTTAATATACACTCAAAAAACTGTCCACATGAGTCATCATTTTATAAGCCTTATATCTCCACCATATCTCCGCCGATTCCCACGGTGTAGGGCTCAAAATAAAAGCCCTGAAGCCATACTACAATGTGGTATAAGTATGTCCTTGAGGAATTTGTTCATTCTCACACAATATCATAGATAGTGAAAAATGTCAAAACATGCGGACAGTTTTTTGAGCCACTGTAAGTAGACAGTAAATCTGACCGAAATAGTGGGAGCCTTTCAGCCTGAGATGGAGGGAAGTTGGAATAAGAAAATGAAATTCACCACGTAACCGCCACCAGGCTGGCTCAAGCTGTTGTTCCCACGTTCTTGGCTTGTGCTGATTTGTGCTGGTCCAGGTGGTTCGTGGACTGAAACCGAGTCACCTATTGTGTGACTTGGTTCATGAGAATCACCGAACTGCTGGGAAATCGGCAAGAGCGGAGCCCGGCCAGCCATAGCCGAACCATGACATGACTAGTATTGCATTTGCAGATCTTCAGGTTGGGTTGCACTGTCAGGGTTGCTGTTGTGGGCCTTGATCACAAGCACAGCTTCTGGATGAGCTGGAAAGCTAGGATAAGAAAGACTGAACCCAATGTGCCACCTCCCATCATTTCCCATATAGATGAGAAACCACCATATACGTCCTGCAAGAATTGATATAGTATCAGCATAAGAAGTACCAGTGAGAAATGGGAACCATACCTGCAGCAATAAATTCTATGCCCAATTCACCTGCAGTGCGCAGGCGTTTCTGGAACATCCTGATGCAGAAGCAAGCAACAAACTGGTTCTTGCCCATTCTATCCCCTTTATCATGCACCTGGACCTCATCTGGTGGGCAACCCAAAAAATGTCTCAAAGACTCATCCTTGGCTGATCAGTGCAAAATGAGTTAGTCAATGCACTTGGGTGAGCATTAATGCCTCCACTCACAATTGATAACATGTCCCAAATTCAGCTGCATAAACAATGCATGGTTGCTAGTTGACATGCATGCAAGACGCAAGTCAGAAGAGCAAACAGATGAGAATTGGGGGATGTGTGCAGCAAACACTGAAAAGGCTTCTCTCTGGCCATTCACAACTGCCCAATACATTGCAGTGTGACCCTCAATATTGGGATTTTGCAGGAGGTCAGAGAATTCTGCAGGGAGGAGAGCAGCAGCAAAGGTGTTGATGATAGGGGCAACAGGCATAAAATTGGGAAAGAGACAATATCATGGATGTGAGATAGAACAGCCTCAGTCTGTTCAATCTTGGCAAGTTCAACCTGAGTCTGTTCAATGTTGGTGAGTTCCTGTGTTTGTTCAACCTGAGTCTGTTCAATGTTGGTGAGTTCCTGTATTTGTTCAACCTGAGTCTGTTTATGCTTGTTCCATAGAAATGAATAAAACAATCGGTTGCCAGTGCATTGGACAGAATTTGTCACAGTTGATGATGCAGCGGTAGAAGTCTCGTTGTATGGGGGAGGCGCACTAGTGATGGACTTGCCATCATCGAAGACTTCAGACTTGGTAGCCATGGTGATATGGAGGGGTGGAAGTTAGGAGATTTCGCTTGTGAGGAAATATATTATTGCGGAGCAACGGTGTCAGACGGATGACGTCATCAATTGACTATTTTTCGGACAGATTAGTAGAAGTTCCCGCTCCCAGACACCCACTTTAGTGGGGAGAGGGTTCTGCGGGACCTCCGACGCTGTTAGTTTGAAGAGTGCAAAAGTACAAGTGCGTTCTACCCGTCATACTTTCCTCGGTCCATTGATGCTCGATTGCATTCGGCTGCTTCAAATGACACTTGCGAGTCCTCCTTTCTCAGTACATTCTGCGATCCCCTCAACTCACGAAGAATCTGCCATCATCTTGGACCTCATGGATACCAGGATCCGTGTCTCATTTCAATTGCTCCGCTGTGTGCGCCGTGATTTCCTGATGCGTGGGTAGGATTATCAGGGCTCAGAGGCGCACGCCATCGTACGTTTCGCCCACTGATCTACCTACTCTCGTCATTTCATCTAGTTCAAAGCACACAACCACAACAACAAGGGCCCCTGCCAAGCTTCGTACCTTCGATTTCGTCGAACGCAATGGCTACGTCCGGGGTATCGTCAAAGAAATCATCCACCACCCTGGCCGGTAAGGATCAAACACTCACATCCATTATTTTCCTCACATTTCTAGCAGGTGCACCTCTCGCACGCGTCGTATTCCGTGGCCCCTACCGCTATAAGCTCCCCAAGGAGACTTTCATAGCCACCGAGGGCATGCACACCGACTCATTCATATACTACAGAAAAAAAGGCTAACGTTACCATCGGTAACGTCCTTCCCGTGAGCCAATGTCCAGAAGATACCATCGTCTGAAAACGTCGAGGAGCGACGACCGTGGGCGCTCTTCGCTCGTCTGGCAACTACGCAACCATTATCGGCCACTCGCCAGAGGCCAATAAGACCCGCATTCTTCTCCCTAGTGGTGCGAAGGATACTGTCTGGGGGTGCACGGGTGCAACCGTGACCATCGACGACACACTGACTTGACCCAAATGAGCTCGAACCTGTGACGTGTCCTTCGCCAATCTCACTGCATACTATAAGTCCCTCTCCAGCACAATCACACCCACTGCACCGTTCACTGGCAACACCGCCCGGTCACGCTTAACGCGCTTGCACCCCCAATGCTTCTTCCTTAGGGGGATGAAGCAGGCAGAAAGATGGAAGGAAAGGAGGGTGATAATAAGCAGAGGGAGCTCAAGGAGAAGGTACGTCATTCATTCATTTTTTGTTTGTTCATTCATTTATGTCATTTGTTCGCCAGACAGCATCATACTTACGGCAGTGTGCATCGTTTCACAGTTGTACTCGTTGTCACCCACACGCTCGCATTCGCATTCACACTCGTGCCCTCGCTTTTGTTTCTTTCAGCACCACACCATGAACAACCTATGCGCCCTCATTCTTGCACCGTTTCAAGTCATCAGCTGTCGTGGCCTCGCCAGGGCTTGAAATAGCGCACAGCACCAGTGAGAGGAGTGGGAATCAAGATGGAGCCGAGGGGGTGGGGATTGGGATGCGAAGGTCACCGGCGTTTGAGTCACAGAGGCCCACGACGTTTGATTCCCAGGTTAGGGGAGCGGGGGGTGGAACGCAGACACGCAAACATAATGAAGGCAGGCAGTATTTGAGCCTCAGCCAAGGCAGACGAATTTGGAGACGCAAATGAGACTGGCATTCAAGTCCTCAGCCAAGACCTACAGTTCTCGACTTGCAAGCAAGACCCACGCTATTCAAGGCTCAGGCAAGATCTACGATGCTCGAATCACAGGCAAAGACCGCCTGTGATGTGGAAAGGCCCAGCAAGATCTACAGGGTCCATTTCGCAGTCCCAGGTCTCAGGGATCTCAAAGGGTTGCAGTAGTAGAGTGATGGGCAAGGAAGATGTCGTTTGGGAGGTGAGTCTTTCTTTCTCCCTTGATTTGCTTGTCTTGTATTTGGTGATCCAAGGGGTTGCATATGGATGCGATGCTGACGTTGGTTCTTGAGATCGTTCAGCATTTTTGGCGTTGTATAAATTTGCAGATCATTATTGTGAGTTATCCATCTTGTCTCTTCTCTTCATTCTATTCGATTTAATCCCTCACTCTCCAATCCCCCCTCCTGCAGCCACCCTCCGATACTCCAACCTACACCTGCAGCCACTTGCAGAAAATGACCAGCCCGCTCAGGAGAAGTCGTCCGTCCTCCTCGAAGCACTCCGAACCGACATACCCATCTTCCCGTTCTCCCTCCTCCTCCACCTTTCACACAATCTGCATTCACCTCCCGCACCCGGACCTCATGCACTCGTCTCAGTACACTCTGGGAAGCAGCGTGATGGATGTAGGACGCGGCCTTGGGAGGATGTAGAAGGTGTGCTACCTCCCGGTCTGGGTCTGCTATCGCCTTATCTTTAACGGGTGCAAGGCATGCTCATGTTCCTCTCGCATCTGCACCGGAGTCAGGAGCGGTACAAATTCCTGTAATGGCCATGACAGCGGCTGTGGCACAGGATCAAGACCGATCGATGACCGAAGCGGATAGGGAGCTTAATAGGACCAAGAGGGCGCTTACGACTATGGCGGCTGCTGCTGCGTTGGGTGGGAATGGAGCTGGAGGGGGTGAAGGGAATGTCTGAAGATGATGTTGTGCATGTACACTAAAGGATACCTACCACGACACTGGACAACTCAACTATTAAACATATTACTGAGAATGTTACTAAGAAAATCCCGAAACCATTCGAGTCATCGCCGTAACCGCTCCAAAAAGTGGCCAACGCGGCCACCACACAAGTAAGGGCACCTGCTCCCACAACCACTGACCCAAGACAAATCCAAAACAGCCGATAGCAACACATCCCGGCCGCCTCAGCATATTTCTGGAGTAAAAGTAAGTTGCAATGATGATGATATTATAGAAACATATCTCACTCGGATATGCTGTGCGCTGGCTGGTAACCTAGCCTTAACCGTAATGGCATAGGCACAAGCCTCCTAGGAGTGAAGAAACGAGGGAAAACGAATTATGTACGGAATGCAATCCTTTTGTTTGTGCCAGACAGTGCGATCACGAACATGCCTGCCATTGGTCGCCATGCGAAGGCATAGCCTGACGTGTGACTTCCATCCCTCTGAATGATTTCCGATCGAAGCGGTTGCCACTGGTTGCTCGCCGTCGGATGCGTGACTTCCCTCAAATGGCGCAACCTCACACCGATACTGACCAGACGAGGAACTTCAAGCATACTGTTGGTTTAAGTTAAGTTTCCGTTCTGTTATGTACTTAGTAGTGCACATTGCATAGACTTACTGTTGGCTACCTGTCCCTGAGGCTCTATCGCCCGATCCAGTTCCTCCGCGTTTGCGTTTGCCTCTGCCGCGATTGTGTTTTGCGTTTGTCTCTGCCTCTGCCTTTGCTGTTTCTTCTGCCACTTTATAGACTGCTGCTGCTTTCACAGCTTTCTTTTCTGCAGTCTCATAGGCGTGAGCTGCGAGCGCCGCGTCTTTCGTGGCTTCCCGCCAGCGTTATCTGCTCATTGTATTTCGCCCATATGGCGGCGTGCTCTTTCCGTAGCTTTTCACTTGCGTGGCCTGTCTGCACCTTGATTGGCGTCATCAGCTGCCCGCTCCGCAGCAGTACTGGCAGTATGCAGTGATGCCGGTGGTTGGACTTCGGAGTCCGAGTCGACATCTATCGTTTGACAAGATAGTGACATTTGACAAGATAATGAATGGCTATAGGAGTGGTGGTGGTGACTACAAAGAGCGAGAGATCTGTTTAGGTACGGTGGTTTGTATCCCAACTTGAATATTCTGATCCAGCCGCTGCGTCGATCACGTGCAGGTCATTGACATAGGCAGCCAGCAATCGTAGGAGCGCTAGAAAGCGCCAGTCCCCAAACATCACCCAAAACACTCGGGCCAGCATGAAATAGGTATAGTGCACGTTGCCGAACATGATTCACGAGTGCATTACATGTTTTTCGATGAGAGCTGTTGTAGAGTGTGCCATAGCATGACGTAAATCGACGAATACCGACGTGCGGTTCAGCTTCTCTGAACGGCGAGCAAGATCATCAACAGATGCTGAGATCCACGGCGAAGACACAGCCTTAGAGGCTCGCTAAGAGATACACTGGTGACAGGAAGAGTACACAGAGCAGTGACCACCACAGGGCCGTACAAGTCCTGAAACTAGGCAACAAGCGATGTACCCCCGTGTTCCTGGGCAATCAGGTGGGACAGGTGTCGTCAAGAGACTCTTGAAGAAGATATCATCCAACCTGCTTGCAAGCTCTGTGCGTTGAAGTGAGTCGAGTCGTGTGCATGATTACATTGGCACTACGTTCCTTATTTCGTGCATCTGACCTTTTAGTTTCAACTCGCAGCGCAACGCCACGCAGAACAGGCGCGGACAAAACATGCAAATTTTCTGCATAGCAAGTATCCAAATGATGAACTGGTGTTCTGTGTGTCAGATGGTCTGTAGAACAAGGCGCCGGTTTTACCTGGGGAAGTGAGTTCGTAGAAGATGTATTTGGAAGTAAGGGAGAGGAGGTAGTTTGCGTGATCTAAAGAAGAGTAGTTTTCGTGCAGTTCGCAGAAGAACTGTGGTACGTAGTCTGTGAATTTGAAACCATGTTTCACAGAGGGAGTGAGTGAGTTCCCGACACTGAAGTGATGTGAGTTTGGGGTACGGAGGGGGGTGGGGAGTACGCACATGCCTTTATGCCTTGTGGTGAAGGGTCGTTTGATTTTTGACTGGTGACTGCCGCCAGGTGGAGTGAAAGCCCGTGGCACATAAGGCTGACCTTGATCATGATCGCCGGGGAGGGTCCCAATTAGCCTTGAAAATGGTATCAATGAGCTTGCGAAAAGCAGAGTCTGGCATTACTGACGGGAACGTTATGTTGGGAGTGGGATGGAAGTTAAATGTTAGGCGCTCCTATACTCCAGCTACTTTCATATCGATAGAATAGAATCGCCAGAATCTAAAAATTCACTTAGGTCGCTTTTAAATGTAAGTCGCGTAAGTTGTCATCATTGCTTGGGGAGTACTAGCATGAGTACAACGACTGCCGACTGACATCATCATGCACAGAACCGTCGACATATATAAGCTTTCGACGGAGACGAAGGGATGATCTCGCTAAAGTGCTAGATAAACTAAGTGAGGGCCTCATCTGATGACGAGCACGACTTAGCTTTCAAACGTTTAATTGCAACTAGTCTGCTACCGTAGATGATCTGTGAAGGCAGGCTGCAGAGTCTATGCAATAGTAGGTGAAGTCGTTTTCTGATTTCCATGCCAACTTGAAGGGTAGTGATTTAGACCTGCCAGCGATGTTCATAAGTTATTCAATATTTTTTTTAACTAGGTTTATGTAAGTAGTCAAGACTGGCACTTTATATGATAATGAATTACTCCCGCCTCCGAAGCCCCTGCCGGAGTTCCGCAAGTCAGCAGGACAACATAATATATATACCAGAGATATGGCACAGTACCTCCGATACCTCATCGACCCATGCCTTCCCTGACAGACGTCCGTTTCGCTGAACTCGTGCAGGACATCGCTTGCGATGTGCATTCCAAGACCCAGGATGATGACAACATTCTCAAGGTCCAAGAAATTTCGAGGGCATTTGTATGTAAGTGGTTTACACCATTGGATGAGAGAGCGATTTCACAGAGTATCTACAGCGGACACTCTCACAGGTATTCTATCTCGATATGGAGCACTAATCCACGCTGATGGCAAGATATCGTGATCAGTACCGACCAAGGAGATGAATGCCTATGCTCTCCGTGCGTCCCTCGGGGACGATGTATATTTCGAGCCATCCACTGCTTTGCTTGAATCCCACATCGCAAAGATCACCGGAAAAGAAGCAGGCCTCTTTCTACCCACAGGCACGATGTCGAATCAAGTTGCACTCAGGACTCACTTGCAGCAGCCTCCATATTCAGTCATCACAGATGCACGGGCCCACATATACCGGTAGGTTTACTTGTCGCTTGAGAAATATGTTTCCAACGTTTGCCAGCATGGAAGCTGGCGGCGCTGCTTTTCACTCAGGTGCTAACAGTATCCCAATTATTCCCGCTAACGGTATGCTCTCTCTAAATCGGATCCGCATTTAAATTATTTCTTGCTCATGACCAGAACACCATCTTACCTGGGAGGACATCGAACCTCGTATCGTCTCTGGCACAGATGTCCATGTGTAAGTGCCAAAATAAATGTCGCTCGACTACTCCAGTGACACCACCTCTGAAGTGCCCCAACGCATATCATAGCGCTTGAGAATACTCTGAACGGAACCATCATCCCACAGGACGACGTGATTGAAATTTCGAAGAACGCACATAGTCGGGGTATCATCATGCACCTCGACGGTGCGCGCATCTGGCATGTTTGCAGCAGAGACCGGGTTGTCCATGAAAGAGCTTTGTGACCCATTTGAGTCTGCGAGCTTATGTCTCAGCAAAGGACTTGGTAAGACATGCTCAGCAACATGTTGTCGTTGACGGTGCTCATCAATCGCGTAGGTGCACCCCATCGGAACTGTCCTAGTTGGCTCAGCGCCATTTATAACCAAGGCGCGATGGTTCCGAAAGCTCTTTGGTGGGGGTATGCCGCCCAGACCGGGTACTTGGCTGGCTGCGCTGCGTACGCACTTACTTACAATTTCCCTATGCTCCCTCGCGTGCACGCCCTTGCAAAGCGGATGCAGCAGGGCCTAGAACAACTCGGCGTTGGGATCTTGAGTCCCGCTGAAACTTGCATGGTAGGTGGCACCCTGACAACGTTAAAGGACGCCACATGAAAACGATAATGACCTTCTATTAGTTGTTCTATGACCCTTCGCCTATTGGGGTTGAATACTGGGAAGTAGTTGAGCGGGCCGCACAACTTCCGGATCCCATTAAGCTGAATGGGTCTCGCCTTCTGATGCACATTCAGACATCGCCTCAAGCAATAGAAGACTTCCTGGAGCTCCTGCGTACGCTCAAAGAAGAGAAGGCTGCTGCGGGATGGAAACCCGAGAATGCACCGCCTAAGAAGAAGACCCTGTTCAGAGATGTGTACGTCAAGGCCGTTAGACCAACATAGATGTGAAGAGAATCAATGCAAGTGGATAGATCGGCAATATGTATATATGTATCCAATATGAATGTGGAGCTCTACCCCTTCCCAATATACCGCTGTTTTCATACTCCTTCCAGAGTGCCTTCATCACGCTCTTCCCACCCGCATCCAACGCACTCACCATAACGGCATCACGACTGTGCGTACCCATAATCTGGCACAGCGAAAATAGACCCGGCTCAAGTTCACGCCTCACATCCGCCCCGCATGACACACAACGGGTCGTTCACAGCGTCAATGTGCGCAGTAACCACATAAGCAGCGTGCTTAGCAAAACGGTTTTGAAAGGCTCTCCGCCTTCTGTTCTGCATTGGGCTGCATGTGCGCGCGGGGAACACTTTTTGTCGTCAAGGAGGTGAAGAGCCGTGCAAGTGCACGAGCTTTCTGGCACACCTAGGGGTTCAGATTGGTGCTATCCACGATGGGAGGGGTGTCGGTGACGAGCGGCTCTGCTTTTGCAGCTAGCTGGGGCCGTAGACTACGTGTGCATGAGACAAGTTGGCGGAGGACCATCCCAAGATGCGGTAAAATGTGGACGACAAGATCCGCCGCAGCCGAACGAGTGCGTTTAAGGATGGTAGTGGAGGTGTGGAAGACCGCGGGTGTGGTGGTACTGTACATGTATTGGAGACCCGCAGAGGATTTTAGAAAGCAGGACATGGATGGGACCCAGGTCGACAGGGCGAAGAGCTGCAGGCTGGTGTGAAGGCGTCAAGTTAGGATCAAGGATAGGATATACTCGTACGGCGTACCCTATCTGAACATTGCCGAGCCACAAACCAAGGCAGCTAGCTTCAGGTCCACAGACCCGCGCAAGAAACTGTAGGTGTCCAATAAAGAGGTTCAGACACTGACTGAAAAAACCCCTGAAACGACCTTCAAAGTCCCTACGACAGAATAAGGATGGTGTTCAGAAATGTTGAAAGCTATGTAATCTACCTTGAGGTGCATCACGCAACAGGACAGCGGCCGCATGCACTAGACGCACACACCGAGCCGGAGGAAATCGTGTGCTTTCAAGTGCCTCGTATACTGTGTCCAGTAGATGTGAGAAGTCATCAACTGAAAGATGCTTGCACCCGCTTGAGACGACTTCATCCAAGGATTTGATGTCTCCTGCGTTCACCTCAATTTAGTTCGACCAATGGAACCGAACTAAAAAAAACAACCCAGCCCTTCCGTAGAAAATACAAATACAAATACCCCTACTGCTAGGTCAAGATGCATCCCACGGTCGACATTAGGCAAACAACGCAGTTCCTCAAAAAGTCCCAAGATTTCTACAGAAGACTTGCATTTTTCTCTGTTTCGCAAGAAGGCGACTGCGATTTGTTGGCTGTACCCAGATGTTGAAATAGCTGGAAAAAAAGAATTAGGACTGCCAAATTTAAGGATGCTTATATGCTTACCGGCAACGCCTAACCAATGGCCAAATGAAAGATGGCGCACCCATGCTTTGATAGTTCTGCTCGCGGGGAGCGTGTCAATGATGTTGGGGTGTGAAACTGGAGTGAGTGCAGCATGCAGTTCTTTTATTGATACAATTATCGAGTCGGGAAGACTATCATCATTATTAGAGGAAATTTACGTTTATATAGGATGACAAACGGACGCACCTGGAAACAGAAAAATCCTGTCTGAGACGCTCAACAAGCTGGAGCACACATAACTGGGGGACGCTCTCTTCATCAGGAAACCAGACTGCGCGAGAGAACGGAAGATAGAAATACACGCGGCTGAGGCAGAAGTGTCTTTATCTGATGCTCGCAGGAGCGCACTGCTCGGTAGTCAGCAACTTACAGCACAACAGGGAAGACATACACAATATAAAGTTCCGCTAGATTTATCGTGGCCTCTCTCATGCCGTATTATCTGAAACCTCCATGCCCATAAGATGCTTCACGTAGTCTCTGGCGCTCTACAAATGCACGTCAGCTAGAACTAAAGAAAGCGGGATGTAGACATACTTCGTGATCAGACGTGTTCAGATACCCGAGTTTTCCCATCCGTTGAAGAAATACACGTATGTGCATGAGCGCTTGCCTCATATCTTCTAGGTCCCTTCCTTCGTCACGCTTACGTTTGCTCTTTGCTGCTCCCTCTCCGGTGGTTGCATGCAGCAACGACGAAATAGTGACATCCCCCTCCAATGCCGGCGCACAAGCTCTACGCGAGCCTGTTTAGTGACGTACTCAGGGGGAACGTATAAGAGGAGGCAGTAAGTGCTGCTGAGCTGATCCAACGCAGAACCTTTCAGAGAGTTAGGCGAGGGCGTGAGGTATGCAAGAACGGAAGCTGTCGTCGTTAGTGGTAAGTATCAATATGGAAAAATGAAAGCGCAACGGGGAATCAGAGCAGCGGATAATCTTACTTCGTATATTCCCCATCTCCCAGAACTGTGCATTGTGCAAAACACCCCAGAGGACATCTTTTGGCTGTAAGCCTTGTACATCCGCGCAACGAGTAGATATGGGGCGAATAGAGAATATAAGTTTGATCAGGCGATCGAGGGAAGGTTTAGATCCTTGGGCACTGCATGGTTGAGGTGTACATCAGTCGATAGAACCACAAGGAGGGACCAAAGAGATAACACATACTCTACAAGATCTAACCACCGCTCAACGATTAGGTAGAGTATCATCAACCCGTCAGTGTTCTCCACTTGCGCCTCAATATATGCAAGGGCAACGTCCAACACAGTCTCCACTTCTAGATCGGTTTCCGATCTAGAAGACCATGCAAGAGAAACCGCAGCTAAAAACAATCAGCACCTTCCAACAAGAGAGAGGAAGAAGACACACGATTTCAAGCACTAGCTCACCCTCCGCACCCTCCATTTTAGCAACGCTCAATAGTCCTCGCATGTCTCCTTGTTCTCCGCCACACCTCCAAGCCGGTAGATGATACGCAAACGAAGAAGCGCAGCACCTGTCATTTGGTCTGCCCAGGATATTTTAGAAGTCATGTCACAAAGAAGCGAGCGAGCGGCATCGATGGCCCATACGCCCGCCTCAAACACAGCCTCGCGGACATCGGCGGGTGACGAACGAACCTGGGAGGTTAGACAGGAACAGAGCCGCGAACTTGAGAGTGAGGAAAGTGAAAGTGCATGCGCATCTACTTCCCGC
Organism: Suillus subalutaceus; assembly: GCF_016647625.1. NCBI lineage: Eukaryota > Fungi > Basidiomycota > Agaricomycetes > Boletales > Suillaceae > Suillus > Suillus subalutaceus. The sequence goes on from NW_024540686.1 coordinate 13,465, forward strand.
ATGGCCTGCGGAGGCGCTGGACTCGCAGATGGCGGAGCGGCTCGCTTTTCCGTCGCTTTTTACGCGGCCTGTCTTCCAACTCGTTAGTTTGTATGAGTGAGGAAAGGTTTTTGGTAGGTATTGAAAGTGTTTTTGAGAGTCTGGGTAATCTGAGCTGCCTCTTTTACTTGGGTGGGTGTGAGGAATGTGCGGAGCGCTTGTGCGAGCGAGGAAAGATGGGTGTGCCCAAGGATAGCAGAGGTCCGTCCGCAGCCGTAGAATTTTGTGGTGACACAAGGGATCTAATGGAAGGAAGAGAGGTACAGGCATCAAAGAGTGCATGAATGTATGCGTGTAATGTGCGCGTCTTGGAGTGAAAGTCGAGGAGGAGGCTAAGAAGAACGTTGGCTGATTTTTGTATGGAGGGAGATGGGTGAGTCTGGAGAAAAAGTCATCGGGAATGGCGGACACATTGATTTGAGAGAAAAGTCGAACGAAGAAGTAAAGCTCACCAAGATCAACCGAGGAAGTACCCTTCTTACGACAGGCTCAATTATATCATAGTCGACCCTCGCAAGCGCAGCCAACACGTCCAAAGCCAAACGTACCACCTCTTCTTCTTCCGCTTCTTCTTCCAATACCCGTACCGCATCCTCTCTGACCTCCTCCACCTCCACCTCTCCCACACCCTGACTCGCGTAAATGCGCTCACTCTCAATGATGCTGATCAAACCCACTCGTGCTTCCCAGCTCAGATTGTTCCCGGCCAATAATTTGAGGCACGACGCGAAGAATGCCATGGATGTCATTCTCATGTCGTTTTCGCGGTTTTGTATTTTATTCTGGGAAGTGGGAAACAAACTGGTGCGGTACCGCCGCAGGAAGTGGGTATGGGTGCTGAAGAGGCGGGGTAGGAGCGGGATGACCGGATTTATTGTGGAAGGTGGGTTTGGCAAAGATAGGGCCGTGAATAAGCTCTCAGATGAGGAGGATGCACGCAGAGCATCGAGAGAGAACAGAGTCTCCGTTCCAGCAGCATATACTGCTTATTCAGCTGTGGAGACCAGATGGGATGATGGCGAGATTGCATGAATCCAGGATGAGAGATAGGTTTGGAGGAAGATCGCGGGTAGCTAAACAAATGTCTTATGTTTCTCTCACCACATAAAAACATAACACTGCCCACCTTCTTCTTATTCCCCGCATTTCCTAGTGCTTCTCTATATGAAGATACAATTGCTTCACAAATACCTCCCAAATCTCATCGTTGACCAGCTCAGCAGAGACATTCAGTACAGCACCAAGGCACTCTAGTAGCGTTTCCACACCAATTTTGTGGACACTTAAACGGCCACAGGACAAAGAAGCACGGACGCACGAGCGCAAGGAGCTCTTTCGCCTCTGTAACTGGCAGATTCCCTAGCAGAGTGAGGATAGATATGATGATTGGTGCGAGCGGTGTGCGATTGAGAAGAGAACCGAGCCAGACCTTGAGGCCACGTGCACCTGCCCCTACGCTGCCATCTAAAACCTTGCGAAGAAGGGACCAGTACCGCGCATCAATTACCGGGTTGTCGCTGATTCATCGGTTGTCAGGACCATAGATGCACTCCGCATAAGCCAACGCACCTAGTTTTTGACTTGTCTTGAGTAGTCGCGTGAGTATGGAAATTCGGCGATGAGCTCGTGCTTATTTGGAATGTGAATAGTAGCATCATCCCATGCTGCACAAGCGATTTGTATTTTTGGTGGGCTCTCCGGATTAGGTGGATCTGTAGGGGCTTTTAGGAGCCTAACGAAAGACTGGGCGGACAAGGGTGTTGTCATTGAAAGGCCATGAACTTTACTTCGGAACAGTATGTTCCAGGATGAAATGAACAGTTATAGCTTGGCACGTGATGCTATCATCAGTACTTGTTCAATTCATTGTACGAACTGAATCATAAGGCACGTTTGCTAATACTCAGAGATTAATAGGAGATCCCAACATACGTGAACATGAATTTCAAGCTGGAAAATGCGTCAATTGTCGCGATCTTATAAGTAGTCAACTTGAACCTGAATCGGATTACACCCCCCCTGGGGGGGTCAATATACATATGGAAGTGGAACAGAGTGGAACGCCGGTTGATGCATTTATTTTTGGCCCATCATCCAAGTTCATTGTTGTCTGCTGCCTCTCTTCCCCCACTTACCATGTCTGCCCAGAGCATACATCACTGGAATGCAATTCCCATGTCTCGACCTGATACAGACACTCAAGAACAAGCACAATCTGTGCAAAACCAAATTAATTCTATGAAGGTACTCTGCCATATTTTCTGGCACGAATAAAACACCCCTACTGCCCTCCCATCCATCCATCCCAGCGCTCTCACCAAGATGTTGATGATGACGATGACGACGGCCGTCTCGCTAGTCTCAAGGTCACCATCGCCTATTCCCGATACAATGGACATTGAAAAATATGACGAATATGTCCGCGGTCCAAGAAAGGGAGGTTATCACCGTCGAGACCAAAATTAAAAGCACCAACAAGGGCTTTGCAATGCTCGCAAAGCTTGGTTGGTCAGAGGGTCAGCCGTTGGGACTATCTGCAGACGGTAGGCTTGATCATCATTGTCGGGAACTATACCACTAATCCTTCTACTGCAGCGCGCGTCGATCCTATACCATTTCATGTGAAAAATGATTTGACTGGTCTAGGAAAGACGACTCAAGATTTTCGAATGATCGAGACAACAGTTGCCGAAAGACGCAAGTTGGACTCTGAGCGACAACGCAAAGAAACCGAATATCAACGAAAAGCACGAGAGGCGAGTCCAAACCGTACTAACTATGTCACAGAGCATACTGATATTGTTTCAGGACGATGCTGCCCGTCGGGCTGCACTCAAGTCGGAAATTTCGGATACCCTCAAAGCATTCTACTGTTCGCTTTGTGAGAAGCAATTCCAGAATGTCGCACAGTATGATGAACATACAAACTCGTACGCGCATCACCACAAGGCGCGCCTCCGGGATATGCAAGCCAACACACGTATGACCACCCAAGAAGATGTCGACAAGCGTAAGGAGAAAGAGCGCAAGCGAGAAGAAAAAGAGCTTCGCAAAATTGCCAAGGCTGCTGGGATAAAGATGGCAAAACCTACAACTACACCAGCTATCGTGTCTCCTGCACAGACACCTGCTGCTGCAGAGGCGTCACTTCCCTCTGAGGCACAATCAAGCAGTTTCAAGAAAGCGGGCTGGGCAACCGTTTCAGCACCAGTTGAGCCTGCGACCGGTTTCAAGCGGTTAGGTTGGGCATCTTTGGATTCCAATGCATCCTCTGCACCTTCCGCACCACTTCCATCCCCACTACCGCCAGTGATCAGTCCGCCCCCAGCTTCTCGCACGCGCAGCTACACCAACATTTCGCACCGGTGGCTGGACATCTCTTGACGTCGGCAGCTCTCAGTCAGTCACCCCGCCTCCTCCCAACAACACTGCAGCGCCGCCACCACCGCCACCCAATGTAGCCCCGCCTCCTCCCCCAGTTACTCCTATGAATGCGCCTCCTCTAGGCGGTCGGCCTCCATTCCCGCCAGCAAATGTGCGTCCACCTAGCGTACCTCTCCCTCCCAGCGTGCCTCCGCCCAGTGGGCAACCTCCCTTCCCTCTCACAACAGGCGGCTGGGGACCTGCTGCGCTTGTCTCAGATTCTAGGAGACGGGATCAGAGTTTTGTTCCTGCGCCGACGTTCTCCCAACCCGCGCCTCCCGTAGCAGCTGCCCCACCTACATCAACCAGTCTAAAGGCTGCGGTTCCCCCGCCTGCTGCTCCTCAAGCAAGATCAGGCTGGCAGCAGTGGAAGCAAGGCTCTGGATCGAAACGGAGATAGAGTACATACATGCATCTCTGTCATTTACTATGCTGATTACGTGACATGTTGCTCAACTATTGGTCATCTGCAAAATGTAAGGACGGAGTTTTTGATTCCGCGGAAGCACTGGCACTCATGATCACTCGCTTGGTGATCGCGATGTGACGCTCAAATACCACTTGAGCTTCGCCGCCCACCTGATCTCGCCGATGTCAGCCTTCTTGCCAGATGTGAACCGTTAGTGTTTCGTGACCGTAGACTGTTGCCACTTTCATCATTCGTACACCCACAAAATATAAACTCCAATCTGTCCTGAAATTTTAGCACCCTGCGGAATCCAGATTCATTACTTCCCCTATATGGGCTCTAGACTTTCCTTTTACAAGACCAGCCGCGGCAATCACCTGTACTTACATAATCCTGTGACTTGAATCAGTTCATTGTAAGCTCAAATATTTGTATTCTGCTGCACTGATCAGCGCTCGACATAAGTTGACGCTTGAGACTATCATTTGGGTCTCTTTGTTCTTTGATCTACCTGCAGGCATGGGAACTCGCGGGTACTACGTGCTCCGTTATCGGAACTTGTATTTCGCTCAATACCACCATCGTGATAGCTATCCAGATGGGCTTGGCGTAAAGGCTCTTCAGTCTATGCAATACCCCAGTGCTATCACGACCCATCGGCAGGTGTTGGGAGAAATCTTAGACGGGTTGGAAAGCCCTTCGCTTTATCTAGTATTGATGAAGGTGGTGAAGATCTCTTGCCCCCCTCCAGGGTGCGGCTAGAAATTGACATCATGATCGAGTGGGTCTACGAAATCGATCTTGATCGCAATATCTTCCACATAAATGGGATGCCTTTTTTTCCTTGGAATGCCTTCCAGACGATGAGGATTTTATCCAATACATCTCCAAAGATCATTATGGCAACCTAGCTTGTGCATCACAATGCCCCCCTGAGCACAGGTACAAGAGGCCAACACCGCCAACCGTCGACAATTCTGACCTCGCGACGTACCAATCTTTTTGTGTACCGGATCTCATGTGGCTTTGAGCGACCTGCTCGCCATTAATTACTTCCTGTCTCCAGACGAGCATATTCGGGTCTCATTACTAGAGGTCATGGTTGGGCAGTGCATGATTAACCCAGCCATTGGCAAGGACATCTACGACATTGAGCTCGTATCTGATCACAATCAACTCACGGACGACCAATGGTCAATCGCTTGCTTCATGGCCAGCAGCATTTGTTCCTCCGATATTCGACCATATCACGCACGCTTGCCATCCCGAGCCGAGCCGAAAAGAGTTCACATGGGTTCGCGAAGACACTGTTGTTTGCATCGCAACACATCTAGATGACGAGCGATGCCTACAGGCCTCTGTGTCACGCCTGATCAATGAGATCACGGAGCAGAAGGATAATTCTGGTGATTACTTTGGAATTGCGTTTTCCGTCTACCATTGTGCACTCGTCAAAGTCGTCAAAGATGCACACACGGTGACATTCAGCCATACGAACGCCCTCCAGTTTTTACCATCATTCTACGCAGATTCACCTTCTACACCAGGCATCACTGCTCTCGCTCGTCTTGGCTTTCGCATCGACCCCGCACTCTTTGAGCGCGTGGTGGAAATTTGCCATTACAATCGTCCCATGACGGGGGAATCGCTCTCTGAGGGAGCTGATGGCAGTAATGATGTGCCATCTAACATCACATGTCCACCGCTGCCTCCCGAGCTTTGGAAAGAGATTGCCCTTCATCTCCATCCCTCTGAACTCATCCCTTCGGGTTGGTCTCAAAACTATTCCGTGAAGTAGCCTCGACGATACTCCGCTATCCCCACCTCTGTGGATATCGCTTGGTTGCTGCTCCCAGAAGGAAAGCAAGATATCTCCAGGATCGACCCTTCTCTCTGCATGCTGCATCTTTTTCTGCTGTGCGAGCCGGTATTCCTACTACTGTGCTTTTTGGATTGAAGTTTAAAGATAGACCATCGGAGAGTCTGGCCGCTCCGCTCAGTGTTGGAGGTATCTCGCTTTGGGTACTCTTTCAGCCACTTCCTGAGGAGCTCGCGTGGTGACTAGAGACCCCATGTTGTGACTTGTTGCCTAACGCCTTCAATCTGGGAGCAAACATGGCCTTGACTCCCATGTAGTTAATGTATCATACTAAGGCACCGCTACGAGTTAGACGATTGTCAAGTCAAGTTCGCAATGCCATTTCTTTTTTACGTCACAAGTGCGATTTGCGTAAAATATGGACACTGGTGCGCTTAGCGAATACAGGTTTACTGGCCAGTTGACGCGTCCGATAATTGTTACAGTATCGTATACCACTTGTATGCATTATTCTGCATCTGGTGAGTGAGACCACGCTGCGTGAATGATGTGGGCTTTAGTCTGATCACTGTTCAGTGAGCAGCGAGACTCGAGCACAACTCCAGCAAGAGCAAGGTTGGAGCAAGCGCCTGGATCCAATGGAACGGCATATATACATTCTGATGAACATAGGTGGCGTCCACATGACCGGACGCGGTGCCGAGGAACTGTAATTCAAAGATACCACTTAGTTACAGGGCGTCGTTGTCTGTATGAATGGCAGGCCCATCAGTGATCTGGGCTGAATAAAGGAACATAGTGACTAGTAGCAGTGGTTTCCCGTGTAGTGAGAGACACGGCGAAATGTAAGCCGTACGCACGAGATGGATATCGAGCATTGGCGACTCGGAGGTAACGAGCGCGTTCGAGGAGTTGGTCGGGGAGAGGCGGATGTACTAGTATGATCCGGGGCACAATTTGGCATATGATATATTGGCCAGGCAGTAAAAACGCGGATCAAATTGTGAATGATGGAATGTGACTCATGATCATAAATGAGGCTTGGGCGCTTCCGTTGCATAGCATATGCTCTAAGCTGTGAAGTAAACACGAGGATAATGCATGGAAAACCAGCTCAGACTTTCAGTCTCTTGACCTATACGCTCATTATGTCTTGTGCCAACGCGTCAAGACCTGCTAGGAAACATCATCATAAGTGATGATTTGGACGTTGTTGGATGAAAGCTGGGACAGAGCTGCGCCCAATAGTTGATTATATCTTCACCCGTCGTTAGAAGGCAGGAGATATCAACAATGAAGCCCAGCTAGAAATTTAAAGGATACGCAGATTGGGTCGAAGGCGCCATATATCTCCCAGGCAGACAGCGGATGATGACATGTTCAAGGGAGGCTCGATGCGGGTATAGAACTTGAAGAGTGGGAAGCAGATCGGAGAGGACTGGAGGAACGAAGATAGCGAAGTGCGGACAATGGCGTTGTCTCCGGACGGGAAGAAAGTGGTTAACGGAAGTAGGTTTTGGGGGTATCGACACAGCCAGAATTATCGCGAGATGGACGGAACACGCAGAAATAGAGTGGTCTGTGTGCTGGGGTCGAGATGTTCAGCGAGTGGTGAGCGGATCCGACTGCAGGTGAGTGGGAGGACGTAGAGAACGGAGAGACAATCCTGGATGCTGGGTTCGATCGAGACGGGGCACAAAAAGGTGTTGCCAGTCGTCTACTCGCCAGACATGACCATTTTTGCAACTGGTGGACACGACAAGCCCTGGTGTACCGAAAGCTCAGACTGACGCCTGATCTCGCCGATGCTTGGCCTCAACCGCAGGCGGTCCTGAACGTTGAACGTTCGAACCGTTAGTGTCTTGTGACCGTCTAGTACTGAGTCTATTCCCATTTCACTTACTTACATAATCCTATGACTTTGAATTCAACTTCCTGGCAGGATTAAGTTAGGGAGGCGTACGAACACCGGTGTAGCCAAAAACAAACCAGCTTTTGACTCTTGAGGCCTCAATACGCAGAGGTGACTAGGGGAGACTAACTTGAAATTGTTCATCGTAAGCTCAAATATTTTTATATCTGTACACGGGCGGCCACTGATCAACGCTCAACATAAGTTGACGCTTGAGCTCAGATCATCGTTTAGGTCTCTTTGATCTACGCGTAGGCATGGGAAATTGGGTGTTCTCCGTGCTCCGCTATCGGAACGTTTATTTCGCTGAAGACCATAGATTTGACGATTCAAGTGGGCTCGGCGTAAAGGTTCTTCGGTCTATGCGAAGGCCCAATGCCATCGCAACCCATCGGCAGGTGTTGGGAGAGATCCTAGACGGTTTGAAAACCCCTTCGCATTCTCTAGCACCGATGAAAGGCGGTGAATACCCTCCGTCCCCCTTCCACCTGCGGCGGCAGCGGAAGCAACTAGAAAATAGCAACTGGATCGACTGGGAGTGGATCTATGAAATTGATCTTGATCGCAATATCTTCCACATAGATGGGATGCCTTTTTTCTCCTTGGAATGCCTTCCAGACGATGAGGATTTTATCCAATACATCTCTGAAGATCATTATGGCCACCTAGCTTGTGCATCACAATGCCCCCCTGAGCTTAAGTACAAGAGGCCAACCGCCGACCGTCGACAATTCTGACCTCGCGACATACCAATCTTTTACGTGCACTGGATCACACGTGGCTTTGAGTGACTTACTCGCCATTAGTGACTTCCTGTCTCCAAACGAGCATATTCGGGTCTCATTACTAGAGGTCATGGTTGGGCAGTGCATGATTTGCCCAGTCATTGGCAAGGAAATCCACGATATCGAGCTCGTATCTGATCATAATCAGCTCACGAACGACCAATGGTCAATTGCATGCTTCGTGGCCAGCATTGCGTTTGTTCCTCCGATATTCGACGGTATCTTGCGCGTGAACCATCCCGAACTGAAAAGAAAAGAGTTCACATGGGTTCGCGGGGACACTGTTGTTTGCATCGCAACACATCTAGATGACGAGCGATGCCTACAGGCCTCTGTGTCACGCCTGATCAATGAGATCATGGAGCAGAAGGATAATTCTGGTGATTACTTTGGAATTGCGTTTTCCGTCTACCATTGTGCACTCGTCAAAGTCATCAAGGACGCACACACGATGACATTCAGCCATACAAACGCCCTCCAGTTTCTACCATCATTCTACGCAGATTCACCTACCACAGCAGGCATCACTGCTCTTGCTCGTCTGGCTTTCGCATCGACCCCGCACTCTTTGAGCGCGTTGTGGAGATTTGTTGTCGCAAGGCTTTCCTCAAAAGGAGTAATGAAACGGAGGAATCGCTCGGTCATGGAGTTGATGGCAGTGATGATATGCCTCCGAATACACTATGTCCAGCGCTGCCTCTTGAGCTTTGGAAAGAGATTGCCCTTCATCTCCATTCCCTTGAACTCATCCCCTTTGGGTTGGTCTCGAAACTATTCCGTGAAGTAGCCTCGATGATACTCCGCTATCCCCACCTTGGTGGATATCGCCTGGTCGCTGCTCCCAGAATGACCCCAAGATATCTCCCGGACCAACATCTCTCTCTGCGTGCTGCATCTTTTCCTGCTGCGAGAGCAGGCATCCCTGCTACTGTGCATGTTGGATTGGAGGAGTTCAAAGATGGACCATCGGAGAGTTTGATCACTCCGCTCAGAGTCGCAGGTTGCTTTTTTTCGTGCATATTTCAGCCAATTCCTGAGGCCACTGACGGAAAGCTCGTTGGAGATGGAAAACCAAAGCTCTCGTGGCGTTTAGCACGACTAGAGACCGGGCCGAATTTGTCTAATGTCTTCAATCCGGGAGCACACATGAGTTCCCTCACTCCCATATATTTAATGTATCATACTATGGCATTGCTAAGAGTTAGACTATTGTCGAGTCAAGTTCGTAATGCCATTTCTTTTTTTACGTCACAAGACGTGCGATTTGCGTGAAATGTAGGACCTCAATTACGAACACTGTGACTAGTTGACGAGTTCGATGATCGTTAACGTGTATCACTTGTTTGCAGAACTCTGCATTTGGTGAGCAAGACCGCGATGCGTGAATGATGTAGGCTGTTATTTTTCGGTGAGCAGCGAGACTCGAGCACAACTCCAGCAAGGGCAAGGTTGGGGCAAGCGGCTGGATTCAACGGAAATATATACAAACATTCTGATGGACACAGGCCCATCAGCGATCCGGACTGAATA
>NW_024540687.1:0-23312 GCF_016647625.1 Suillus subalutaceus
TACCGCCGAGAGCGTATATGTCGGTAGATCTAGTTGCGCATTGTATGGGTTGGTCTTCCGGGAGGTCAAGGACCTCTGGAGCGATCCAACGAACTGCACCGGTGTGGTAGGAGTAGGCAGGGTTTGATTGCACCATGATATTGGAAATACCGAAATCTGCAAGACGAGGAGATCCATCGGCAGCAACTAGAACATTATTCTACAATCACCATAAGATGGTTCCATTTGCACGGCATGTATAAACTTACGTTGGTGAGATCACCGTGTATCACATCGTGGTTGTGGACTGCAGAAAACATGGTTATGTTGGTCACTTCCATAGTCAATCCATCACTCACGATACTGGAGCCCCTCGGTAATTTGTTTAAGCTATTGTAAACGTAGTAAGTTACCTTACTCGGCTTCGTAAATAAAACTCACCAGCCGAAGCCTATCCCTCATCGAGAGGGTCTCATGCACGCGATTAAGGTAAGAGTTCAAGTCCGTTCGGCATCCAGGGGAAACCAATGCGCGACACGGGCCAAACTGCTGATCTACAGTGCCATGCAAAGGCAATACCTATTGATGCTTCAACTTGGCCCATATACGAATCTCGCGGTCAAGGTTCTGCATCTCAAAAGTTCAGATATGCGGCTGTCAGACTGGAGCCCAATATACCTTGTTGATTTTGACAAGTTCACCATCACTCAAGATTTGTGAATCGTGGTGATTTGACTGCAACCTGAAGTCACAATCAGGACATGCAGAAAAAGTCTGTTCAGAAATACCTCGTCCGAACTTGCGTCGCAAGTTCCATGTACACTTGTAAACATCTCCAAGACCAACAGAGACGGTTGGGTAGACGGTTTGCTTGGTGGATATCACTTGGTTTGATACAGAGAGCACTATTATTGTTCGATATTTACACAGTCCTGCCCTGAGGAAAAGAAATGACATACGGGCGAGCCCTCTGCGTCAGAAGTACTAGAGAGGCGTTCACTGGAAAAGTGATCGTCGGAAGTTCTATTGGAGTGTCGACGATCGGGGTCTGGCTTGCGGGAATACTATCGACCGAAGGCCGAACAGGAGATGCTTGGCCACTTGGTGCACGGCCAACCTGTTAGAGTGAGATGAATAGATGGCTCTACGGCCGGACAATGCCAACAAACGTACAAGACCAAGGAACTGTTGCAAGCGGTTGAGCATGTCCATTGTTGACAGGAAATCACAGTGGGAAATAGTCCTGTTCCTTAGCATTAATGAACTACAGTCTTATATGCAGACAACATTAGTGCGATAACATCGCAAAGTTATTCCACCGATAATTACGTGGAAAGAGACTGCGTAGGGTCAAACTGAAGACGCCACGACTGGTATTAGTCGAAGTAGTGCTGTGGGTGAATCGGATCGATAATGAATGCTACAACGCCCATTTCAGTCCCTACAGGCATCGAGCGGCAAACCTACTTCTGACGTTGGGCAGACAATGAGACATCTTGAAGCGTGTTGTCAGGGATGTGAAGAACACTGACAGCGCTGAAAAGAGCAGTAATTGCACGAGGCAATCTTTGCTCTCAGCGGCTTTGTTAGCAAATACAAACCTCGCAGAGAAGCGATAGAACTTCGAGAATGTTCGACTGGCGATATTACAATAGTTCAAACTTCGCCGAGCTACGAAACATTAATAAGTCAGTCGTTCAGTGACGGTCAATTTTGAAGGCTTCAGCCAAATCGAAGAACTCAATGACTTGATCCATCCCATTTCGCCTGCACCCACTAGTTTTTCGAACGACTATATCTGTTCATGTATTAATGGGGCCTGCACCCTGCAGGGCGCTCGCGCAGGGTCTGAAAGAAACGTATCCACGTATGACCACGTTCTGAGGTGGCCCGGGGCCACGCCGCGGCCGGAACGGCTTGTGCTATCGTTCAACCGCCCATCAACGAAATTGGCAACTGGGCCATATTGAAAACGCTCTTTGATCGTGAGGTTTTCATGCAAGGCCTGGCTTGGGTAAACTGCCATCACAGCAAGTACGATCATGTCTTCATGTCGTGAGTCGTGACGCGTGACAGGCCGCGAGGGCAAGGTTTCGTAGTTCTGAATCTTACCTAATTCGATCATCCAGCATGCCGGAGTCATGGTTCAACAGGTCAGTCTTCCACCTTGATCGATCCTTTCAGGTTAATGCTTTTCCTTCATAGGTTACATTCAAATCACCAATGTTTGCAGCTATCTTTCGCGCTTGAATATTGAATATTGAATAACAAGACCGCATCTCGTGAATATTGTGTAGAACACGGCATAGTGGACTGTGGCACGTGTCGACATTTAATACACAGCTGACAAACCCCGAAGACTTCCCACGCAAACCTAAATTGAATTTTACAGCATGTAAAATCGATGATTATCTTTCTAAATTCTACGCAACGTCAACCGCACTGTCTTACCGTCTCCAGTGTCCACGTAGCATGGACGGCACAACTCATAAGTCGTGAGTTGTAACACACTAGCATCCATTTCTCCCATGTCGGACTATGACACCCCTTCAAGTATACCGGTCGGGCAATATTTTTGAGCTAGACCCCCGCCGGCCAAGAACACGCACAGTCGTAAGCGCACGGCGGTCTCGATGGCTCCTGTGTTAATGCCTCCCACCAAAAAATGTTGAACAAATTTAAAAGGTTGTGGCCACAGATCTCGATGCCTGGGACAAAACTGATGACGATATAACATGTATATCGCCCCCCCTTCACTGTTTCATTCGTGGACTCACTGGCCCTTTTGCCTTTTCCGCGCAGTCTCATACACCGACGAGCAATTTCGAACTTGATACATCGCCGGCCAAGAACACACGCAGCGAGATTGTATTGACTCAGGCTAAGCTTCGTACATACTTTTTTTTCGTTGCTCAGCACTGAGCACATATACATGCCAGTTTCGCAAAATATGTCCACACTAACGGGTGACCTGTGGGTTGACCCGCACCCGCGATGGTCTGATACGGGCGGGTACGGGTAGGCCTCTGAAAGTTTCGGTACCTGCGGGTCGGGTGCGGGTATGACCCAGGTCGACCCACGTTATACCCTAGCAGTGACATGATCTGGTCCTAGAAAGCTCAGAACATCAACGGCAGAGGGGCGACGTCCTGTATCACTCCAGCACTTCTCGATGAAATCCCAGAAAGAATCTACGTCGTGCGGACTTGACGGTCTTGTAGGCTTCTTACCCTTGAGTATCAGGACAGTAACTTGATGATCGCTTCGCACATCTGCATAGGGTGGTCGTCCTGTCATAACCTACGGGATCTTAGTCGCAAACCAACGCAACTACTATGGAACGCCTCGAACCTGAAGCATAATGCATCCGAAGGAATAAATATCGCTGGCTGGCTGTGGAGGAGTCGATGACTCTTCGTTCTCGGCCACCTCGAAGAGCTCTGGGGCAGCCCATCGCACGTTGCTCCTGATGTATGAAGTCCCTGACAGTTCAGAACACATTGCGAGGATCCCATGGTCTGCTACATGGACATTGCGATCCGAATCTATCAGAATGTTGTTCTGCCGTTCCAGATCAGAACTAGAAGGCGGGTATCAGACAACTAGTACGTACGGCAGTAAGATCACCGTGAACAACGCCCTTCGAGTGGACTGCAATGCCGTTACTACTCATTGTTTTCACAAAGAAGATTTCACATACGGTAGTTGATGGCTGCAGCGACTTGCCGCAACTAGGATTCTAATGAATAACATGATGTACGAGCGCTTCAGATAAACAACTCACGATGCGGAGCTTTTGTTCGATGGTCAATTCTGTGAAATGGTGTTCAAGATATGTGGTGAGCGAGCCGTTGTGTATCCAGGGGGAAACCATCGCTGGAAGTGGCCCAAATTCACGACTGAAACCGAGCAGAGACAAAATATTTTCGTGATGCAGTTGCTTCCGTGCATGGAAATCGTCCAAGAGTCTCTGCAAAGCCATGGTTTGAGCAAGCGTATCACATGTAAGCCGAAAACTTACTTGAGTAAGTCTGGCCCTGGAATCGTCGCCTGCAACATCGATCCTTATGGATTTGACTGCTACCTGTCCGAGTCATGGATTCAGATTACTGGACAGCCATACGGGTAGCACGCTTGCCTCCAGGCCTTGATGATTGGATGGGATGTAGGTGCATTTCCACACATCCCCGAAACTACCGTGCGCTATTGGATAGGGCGACTCCTTGGACACGAATCCTGTAAGGTCGAGTAGGCTGCATTAGAAGTCGCATGAGGAAGTGCGTTGTCACAAGGTACTATGATCATGGACTTACTGGTTGTCGGGCTCTATCTCACTACCAGCTATCATGACAGGCGAGCGGCTTCTCCACCACAACAACTTCCTCCCGACCTTCTCTAACCAAGACCTGCAGTGGGATAAGAAAGACAGAATCATTTATGTTAGTAAACTCATGCGTCGTGCTTCGAGTCTTTTAACGAAACAGGCCTGCACTAGCTATAGATAGTAGATAGTACTAACACTCATGGACACAATACGTCAAATAACTCCGAGTCATTTTCGCGAATATGAACGATCAATTGGCATCGCCCATTCCACCGTGAGTCAACGGAATTCATCCACCGGAGTCTAGCACTAAGTGAATTAAAAGTCGCATTAGCCATGCCTCTTCCATTGAATCTACGATATAGAGTCGATCACCGGCTGACTTTACCCAATGGGCCAGTGAATCCCGCACCGCCCAAATTATTACGCTTGATTCTCAAGAGTCAAGACCAAGGCTTGTTACAGCAGCACTACCCCCAACAAAAGTCACTTCCTTGCCGCTTGAAAAATCTTCTCCGGGCGTTCCACCCCGCCATGCCATGCACAGTGAATGAATCGACTTGTCTGGTTTCAAGTAATGTTGTAGCTTAAACAGAACGTTTCAATTTCCGTTGGGATGTGTGTCATAACCGTGGAATTCCACTGGTTCTCCGCCACGCCACAACAGTGACTAGTGCAAGATGGGCGCCCGAGACTACTAGTGGGCCATGCTGCTAAATTGTGGGTTGCCAGGACAAAAGAAGCCTGCATGAACCCATGTCATTAATATTGTCATTTCATTCATCCGCAGGGGACGAATTGCACTGCCATAGTACTCGTTCTGGACGTGACCAACACAACCGTGACAAGTTAGGGGTTGGCGATCGCAAGCCTTGGAGACTTATTGAAGTCCTGCGCGGAGACGCAAAATTCACAGTCGATACGGAAACGGCCGATTAGGTCGATGAATCATCATGAATGGGTTTTAGGGTCCCTAAGGCCAACTTGGAAGCTTCCTATCCGACTACCCTCCCGGTGGGTCATAGTTACCGTAAGCAGTCGGCCAGTCACCGAACGCGGTTGCAGTCGTGCCTCAGAACTTTTACTTCCATATGATAGGCTCACTGGTAGTATATTATTTCTGCGCAGAACGAGATGGTCGGCGCGGTCGGGGCAGCTGTTGCCCCCTGACGAGAACTTTCACAGGTTCGAAACCGCTGCCATCCCCGCGGCCGTAGTTAACAGACCCTTGTCCTAGGAGACGGGTAACTGCAGCGGGTGCCAAGGACGTGGTCTGCTTCGCGACGCTCTGCTGGACGCTTTTGGCTTGGGTTTCGCTTCCAAGCAGTTCGCTATTGTGATAATCGAACTATGGATCCTCCAGGCCTCCATCATAAATTGGAAGCAGGAGGTCTTATGCAAATTCAAGGGCTTCTCATTGCAAATTTACTACACTTTCTCGCACTCTCCGAAATCTTGCCATCACACACAATTCTGTCGCAAAGGAGGCATTCGAACGTGATGAACTATTACGAGCTACGTGGCAAGGCGAGATCTCTCGCTACAGCGAAGATCAGCTTGTGTTCTTGGACGAGGCAGGAGTAGATGACCATACTAACGAGACATGGAGGGGCTGGTCATCAGTTGGCCAAGCTTGTGTGCTACGGTCCGCATTTTTGCGAGGGAATAAATATTCAATCCTTCCTGCACTTGATTGCAATGGGATACTTGCTCTGGACATTTTTGAGGGCTCCGTCAATAAAGAGAGGTTTATCTCATTCCGGCACAATATTTTCTTTGGCGCAAGGAGGCACGAGCTATGGAGCAAGTATCGGATACATCACAAGTTGCTGGAAGGGTGTGGACTGGCAGTACCGCTCGATGAGTCGACCTTGAACTGATGAGGTCATGATGAACAGCGGGGTTGCGAGTACGAATTGATTGTCACTCACCATCGACATGCTTGAATTTATATGCCAGTCCTCGCTACCCGAAAATCGTGCGATGCAGGCTCAAGCATGCTAGTCGGTCTCATTCACCAAAATAAAATGAGAATTAGTGCATATTCTACAGACTAAACAGTCACGAGAATGATCAGTTTACAAACTCGAAATTGTCCCTGCACGGCGGGCTATATTGGGGATTCAAATATTCACGCACCACTTGATGCTTAAAGACGAACCAGAGCTCATAACGTGGGTCAAAATTGTTGCGCTACTCATAGAGATGGCTTCCGTGGACGGCCACTGCACGGCTATGCATCGGCGCCCTGCATCGTCCTTCGTTTAGTGACCACTAGCACTGACGATGGCTTCGAGAATCCAGAACACGGTGCTGTAAGGCTAGAAGGGTGTTCGACCGGCAATGTGTTCGAAACGAGTAGATAGGATTTAGTCACATAGTGCATTTTCGAAGAACCACTTGAAATAATCTCGAGACAATTGAGGGACGTTTTGTTTCAGTCGGCTTCGGGGTTGAAACGCGCTGGATTCGACTACGTCTACATGAGTACAAGTGAAGTACGAGTATGAAAGGGAAAAGCCCGTGATAAGGTGCGCATACGGAGAAGGTCACCATGTTCAAAAGAATAGTAAGAGAAACAAAGCGTTTGTACAAGGTAAATGTCGTAAGGAAATAAAGAGAAATGTGTCCGCATGTCTCGGATGCGAAGAGTAAGCTCTTCGCATCGATGAGACACTTGCGTCTTCGTTTTGAAACGTTGGTCGGGGCGTAGAGAACATGGAGTCATTACATTCGTCTAATATAAAAACATGAGTTAACACATAGCATCTCTATGGCGACACATCAAATCTCGGACATCAGCAATGGGAGGTCGCTGTGATAGTTCTGCCCAACATTGCTCGATGAAGCTCCAATGACAATCTTCAATGGCAGGGATATCTGGACGCTTAGGCTTGACACCTCTGAGGATGGCCACAACTACCTGGTGATCACTGCGAATGTTATAGTACGGCTGTTGGCCCGATAAAACCTAACACAAATGAGAACAAGAGCGCTGTCAATATACGTCATTGACAGACCTGGTATGCGATGCATCCAAAAGAATAAATATCGCTTTCTAGTTTTGGTGAGCTAGGCGCATCATCGGTATCTGGAACTTCGAAAAGCTCAGGCGCAGCCCATCGCACGTTACTCCTGATGTAAGAGGTCCCGTTTAGCTCGGAACATGTAGTCAAGAGCCCGTAGTCTGCTACAAGAGCTCCTCCATCGCTATTGATGAGTACATTGCTCTAAAAGGATGTGAGAAATGCCACATATCTGCATACCGCACTGTTGCTTACACCTGTGAGATCTGCATGAGGCACTCCCTCAGAGTGGACTATGCGCCATATATCAGCTTATCTGAATGCAATGTAAAAATGAAATGGCATACGATATTGAAGACCAGCAGCTACATCGGCAAGCTGTCACGACGCTCGTGAGTTATGGTGCAACTATATCATGTGGGAAAACTTACCAAGCCGAATTTTGGGCCATGGAAAGACTGTCATAGTTTCTATCGAGATATGTGCTCAAGGATCCGTTGGACATCCATGGAGATACGATAGCTGGCACTGGACCAAACCCGTAGGTAATCCCGTACAGCGTAAGAATGTTATCATGGCACAGTGGTTTCCACTTGCTGAAGTCGTCCATCAACCTCTGCAAATGTTTTCATATCATTATACTGGTGTTCTATATTATATCGGCCCACCTTGTTGACGATTTCCTTGCACTGGTCATTCTGGATTTCGATCCTTACACATTTTACGGCCACCTTGAAACTTATCATTAGATGTCAGAATTTACCACGAAACTTGTACCAACCTCTACCGTGACATTGTTATCTTTTTCGGAGAATTTCAGGCTGCATTTCCATACGTCACCGAAGCTGCCCTGTGCAACAGCGTAAGTAAATTCCGAGTCCTTCACAACCTTCGGGGTAAGGTCATCCAACTGGCGTCTAGATTGGTTGAAAATTTTGTCACATGAGTCAGCTTCGTTGAAACTCTACAAAAGACTATGTCTACTCACTCATTATCCGAATTTATGTCTGCATCCGGGTGCGTCGAGCCCGACACTTCTGTTTCCGGTTGGGCTTGCCACCATTTCCTACTAGTAGGCAACACATTCAAGTTGGAGATCCAGGTGTAAAGGAAAGCCATTTGTCGCACTAGCAGGGTGATGAATTCAAATCTATAGGCCAGTTGGAGTAACCACAAAACGAGAATACTTACTAGGCTTTGCAGGATGCTTGCCTTTATACCGAAAATTTGGCATTCGAAGCTGCTGGCTGTAGTTTGCACACAGCGACTTAGGTATTGCCTCTAAGCGCCAGTATTCACGAAGATTCCACGAGCACAGCCGTGTGGAGACGTAAACAGTTTTGGAACGTCAACTCATATGTACCCATATGCGATAGGATCTCGTTATTCCTGGGCCTGAGCGCCTACGTAGGTTTTCGTAGGTTCATGTAATTAGTCAGCTGCTACCAAAACACATCGCTTGTCTAAAAAAAAGAATCTCGCGTTACTCCATTTTAGGTGCATGGCACTGCCTCGTGCAGCATAGAGTTTTGGGTTACTAGCCAGGGATGCATACACTAGAGACCCTTTGCAGCTCTGAATCTATGCTCCCGGCTATGGTCTCAACAAACCCTAGGACCTCCTGACCAGATTCAATACAAAGTGTGCTGAGCACTACGTATTTTTCCCAATCCTGCTCGCACAGTAACGTTGAATACATAAATTTTCAGTTCCGATCAGCGGTTCACAGCCTAGTATCCGAGTGCACGGAAGCTCTCGTTCCTCGGGAGTGTTGAAAATTGAAGAGGTAAGTTCCTGATGTACAGGAAGCAATGCACGTACTTGAACTTGAAGTATGATTTTTAAACAAGTCGGTATCACATCGCCTTGACTCGGAGAATCATTCCTGCAGAAGAAACATTTCGCTGATAGTCACACTTTCTTTGACTGCTGAGCTAGTTGTAGAAGCGAAGTCGCCTAAGACTTCATGTTATACACGAGCATGTAAACCAACAAACTGGGTATCGCTCTTATTCGGCCAAATGCCACTTACGTCGATTCACTATATCTCCCTGGGCCACCACAGAATTTGAGTTCACTGTATCGTGAATGAGTAACCAACAGATCAGATGGAGTAAGAATTGCGTACAGCACCAAAATTCAAAGCCGCATGCAGAGCTAGTAGCTAGTATGTAATTACCTTGTACTTATACTGCTCTGAAAGAGCTTCAGGTTCGGGTCCCGACTTAGAATAGTCTGCCCGTAGCGATATCTTTACATCATGGCCCATTGGTCAACTTGATTCAAAACAACCGAAGCAGCCTTGAGACGGGAAGGGTTGTGTCGGGCGCAAGATTGAAACTTGAAACGTCGAAGACCCACATAAATTAGTAAAATTCATAGAGATCATCATGCCGTACCATCATTACTAAGTGCGTATCTGGATGTCGCGCTGCCCGGCAGATTTTTAATGTGAGGTCTCTTAGTTCGCGGCTACTGGGTTCTGTCTGTCACCAGCCCATAGCTATCGATATCTTATGTAGCTATGAGGGCCGCCGCTCATGAGACTTGTGACTTGCACCACAAGTCCACGACGATACAAAATATGTGGGGTAATCGGTTTCACCGCTGGCCGCCCGAGCTGTAGGGCCGCCTAATGCACTGAAACTGCCACAAGGCAGTTGAAGACTGTTTCAGATTATAGCCATTTAGTCGATATTGAATGGATGCAATCCTTGATAAACGTCAGAATATGCACTAAGAGCTTAATTAACTGAGCCAGGGCCGAGTGTAGTGCACTGTGATCAGCAGGAAAATTTTATGATGTTCACAGAATCAATCAGGGCGTGGTAGCGAGTAAGGTGTAATTATTACAAGTTGTGAGCAGGTTTTCGACCATAACCAATGGTCTCTAGCAGGCAAACCTTGAAGGCATCCGTGTGATATCTTGCTTGTAATTGAACCATTGCATGTGACGCTGACGGAGGATCTCGGATAACATTGATAGAGTTACTGACTTCCTGGAATGATTCGGAAAGACGGAAGAGTTCAGAGGCAGCCAGTGACTGTATGAGAAGTATGGTTTCTACATAGCTGGCCGTATACTACCCGTTATTTCTCACGCTTGCAGTGCATGTTGACCAATTGCAATGACAGCGCTTGTGTATGGAATGAAGTATGCCACAGCCTACAGGAATGACCTCAGCTTCCATGGTTGACTAGGTTTCTGAGGGGGTACTGGTTCACTAGGGGCAGAGTGCAGTGTAGCAAATCTAATCGGTGTAGGTATGACAGCAGACGCTGAACGTCCTACCGCAATGTGCTGTGATGCAGAACCAGCTAAAATGGAGACCTTCCTGCGCAATCAGGCGCAACCCTACTTTAAATCCACGATATGAACTACTAGCATATATCTGTGGATGGTTGAGTGGGTCACGGTGCGTGCATTGCGTTCGATGGCGCTAATAGAGACTGCAGCTGTGAAAAGCAAGGGTGAGAACGTCATACACACAACGGGGTTCTCAGGAGTGGGAGAAAACAGGGTCGCAGGAGATAGAATAGAATCTAATGCCACAAAGTGTATCACAATCCTTACCTGATCCAGTACCACTGCCGAAGGCATATTGCCAGATTCATCACCTGCATGGTGTTCAGAATCCTGATGAGAAGCAGCTTGACTTGGCTAGATGAAAGTTCATTGAGAGGTACGACAAGCTGTATTGATAACACGTACACCTGCAACTAAGTTCGTCATACTCGGCCCAGATCCTCCCGCAACAGCACCAGTCCCTGTACCACTCTGAGTCAATCCCGTAAGTCCCTCCTCTCTCGGAACAATATCTATAAGGAAGTCGAATTGGTCTGACTTCGCAAGGGCCTTCGCAATATCGGCACGGGACAGTGTTCGACGTTTATTTGAGTCGGCTATGATAAATGCGCGAGCAGTTATTTCAGAGATAAAAACTTTGGTGGGTGAGCAGTGTAAAATTTTATGTGACGAAGTAGGGAAGTGAATGTAAACATTAAGCTTCTGTGACGGAAAGGATACCACCGGACGCACTTTCACACGCTTTGCAAAATAAGATGGGTGCGTCTGCTGCGATCATCTGTGAATGTAGTCAGCGAGAACTCGGCATTATTTTATGACAGAGCGACATACCTTCACGTCTGGATCGCTCTTCATGACTTTCTTAATGCGAGCGAGAGGGAGTGGAGGATGTCTGTAATCTGGTGTTTCTTGCTCTGCTGCATCCACTTGCCGCTGCCAAAATGAACGGAGGAAATCATTGAGAGGCTCCCCGGACTGCACGTATGGGGTGGTGGGCGACATTAAAGAGTAGGTGGGAAGATCTATCGATTGGTAGGATATTAGTAACCCTAACCCTAGACTAAGGGCAACCACGCTTAACAACGACAGTGCTCACACATCGGAGGTTTGGACATTTTACCTCTTGCAAAACTTCAATCAAAAGCAGATCTAGACCTGGCTAGAGCATTCTAGACCTAGCCTGGAACGCTCTAGATTGCATTTCGAATGCGATTTCACTAGTGGCAAAATGTGGTAAAATGTCGAAACCCCCGCTGTGTCAGGGTGCGTCAGTATGGACCAGCCAGCTTTATTTCGGGAATTTCCACTCGTCACTTTGTCGCATTGGACGCACTGAATTCACCATGCAGGTACGTAACGTAGAAAAGACTCTTCGTTGCAAGAAATTATACTTGTTCAAGTTGTGACCATACGGCAGTCTCAGTCAAGCTTGGTATGAGTTGCAGCTTCAATATATGATATGTATACGTATACATAAGGACATTGTTGGTAACGGTGCCCTCAATCTCATGGAAAGTGTTTTGGAAGTTCATGTGAATAGGTCCGTTGAATATCCATTTCATTTATTCGCATGTTAATGATGTTATGAATAAGTCGCATAATATAGAAGGAACGGCTGTCTTCCATGATGATGGTCTGCCTAGGGGAGGCGAGACTAGGAGAAGTTGCAAGTTCATGTCGAAGTTAGCGTGCTCGCGGCGACTCTAGATGCAAGGGTCTTAGACTCTTGGTGGAAGGTTAGGGTTGCTCGCACATTTCCGGACTTATTTTCGGCCGCCAAAACTGCTCGACTGTGTCGAACGAACTCCTATCACTGGCAGCTGCAGTCTGTCGATGATTTGTGATACATGTGATGGATTACCTCTGTGTTAAATATGGTTCAATTGCAACGTGGTGGTAATAAACCTAGCCACCCTTTGGCCAGCCTGTCGGATGTACAGGAAAACCATTTATGTACACCAACCTTTCTTCAAGTTACCGCGTGTTTCTACGCAGTGCAGTATGGTTTCTTCATTCTTCATCAGTATTACTTTATGGTGTCGGTCCATTCTTTGTTTTCTGTTCCCACAAAGGCTGGCCGGCTCAGATCCAACCACTGGTGGTAAAGACCCGAACGCGGACCATGATCATGCTCCGAACAATGCTGTCAATGAACCGTCTTGTGATTGTTGTCAAAAACATAAGCTTCTAGAGCACAAGTCTGTGAGTGATTTTTATGATCCTTCCATTGTAATTCTTCTGGTGCATTTTCATACCGATTTATGGAAGAACTGATTTATACTACAGCAGACTGATGAAACTTTGGCCATACCCGGAAGTCAAGACTCAGTTGATGACGCTGGATCCTCGTCTGGTGCAGCGAGTTTACTTTCTAGAATGCCAACGCAACTTTGCACCACAAATTCACACCATGAGCCAGTGGAGCGAACACACAAGCTCCAATTTTTCTCCAAAATGCTCCAGACGCTCCAATTTCGGGCAACGTCACTTGGAGTATCTCCCATCAGAAGTTCTCCACAGTCAATTCCCAACTCGAATCTAAATGATCCAAGAAACCAGTGAGACCTCAGCTAAACACTACGGCATTGAGGCTGACTTGCTTCAGAATGGATACCCTGCCAGATTTAACTGGCCAATTAAATCGCACGAGCTCTTACGCCACTTCTTTCGGTGGCCTGAGTGACATCTGGCGATGTACATGGATCAGGAATAGCAATATTGTCGTAGTAAGTGCGTCTCGGTTTTTGAGCATGTCCGAGTTCGATGAAGATGCACCTGAGGTTGCTGTGAAGTCGATCAGGAGTCAAGCACTAGATGAAGAGGATGCGAAGAAAAAAAGTAGGGTGCGTCAGCGATGAGCGTGCTCCGTACGGTTCAATGTTGCTTAAGTTGGTTGTTATAGAGGCTTTGCCGTGAGCTCAAAGTTTGGTCGAGACTTAGGCACGACAACATCGTCCCGCTGTACGGAACTGTATCAGGCTTTGGCCAATTCGTTGCCCTGGTTTGCCCCTGGTATAACAACGGATCGCTTTCAGGTTATCTGGAATTCCATGGCGAAACTTTGTCCATAATCAACCGTTTTCCAACTGGTGTGTCTGGTATGATCTATCTGAAAGCGTACTCATGCCTTCGCAGCTCAGTGATGTTTCTGCGGGTCTTCAATACCGTAAGTGTCCTGCTCAGTTTTGCGGCATAGTTGGTGATGGTTCTTTTGTTTCAGTTCACTCGTGCTGTGTTGTTCACGGCGATCTTACTGGGGTGAGAAGATGGTTTCCTGAATTCAATTTACTGATGATGATCACATCTGCAGTCCAATGTCCTCATCTCATCTGATGGAAGGGCCCATCTATCCGACTTTGGTCTCTCTGTTATAGCTGTGGACTTTGTAGGCACGTCTTATTCACGTCTGCCTTGAATGGCACTGTGCGATGGATAGCCCCCCGAACTTCTTGCAATTCCCGAAGAAGAAGGCACAATCATGATCCCGACATCGAATAGCGACATATATTCGTTTGGGGTGTATTTTTTTCCAGGTTTGCCCAAATTACGTTCCTTCAACACCGAGTCTCACCCTTGCGCCAGGTATTGACGGGTAAACCACCCTACTACGAGTTCAAGCGAGACGCACAAGTTGTGGTCGCAATTTCTCTCGGAACAAAACCGTCGCGTCCTGAGTTTCCGTCATCATTGATCGTCATTGGAGTTTTATTCTGAATTGCTGGTCCGTCAAGGAATGCAGGCCATCGTCTCAGCGGGTAGATGAATACATCAAAGACCAGCTCTACCTCTTACAGCATGACACATCATCTCCCGATTAATCTCTTGAGGTTGGCTTACCATCATGCCTGTCTGTACGTACTTGACTTCTTATTCTCGTGCAACAAAATCCATTGCTCACCATTTGAACCAAGTTCTGTATTCTCGAAAGTTCTTCAATAGTAAACGCCACACAATAATAATGGCCGCAACCCTTGATTCGGTATAAGTGGGCTACTCGCATCGGTTATCTGCGCCAGGATATCATCATCTGATGCAACGAGGCCAATGCTTTCTTTGAATGACTTCTGAATCTCGTTAGAGCATCCAAATCTTTCATGAAGAAGCCAGTGTCACAACACCTTGCATATCTGTCATGGATCGTTCTGATAGCGATCATCCACTATCTAAGGTCCTGCTCGCAAGCGCTGTCGTTCGTCTTACCCAGATTGTTTCAGTGCTGATCACCTCATTGCTAGAGCGTCAACAATAGCTTGGCATCTGGTTCGCGATGGCAATTACAGTGAGCGCTCCTTGCATCTGAATCTTATCCTTTGAGTTTTCACCGGCACCGGTATCTCAGGCTGAACGTTTACAGGCCAACGTGCTAACCATAGTGATCTACTAGATCTAGGGTCTGTCTTCTTGCATAAAAGATGGTATAACGACTTGTGTTGCATTGCGCTTATTCTCTCACTGCCCTGTTGCTACTTCCTGATGTCAGAACAGAAGACCGAGTCACCAGTTAGCCCAACTAGTGGGTGGTCTTCATTCTGGGAAGGAATTCTCCGTCTCTTCTGCCCTCCAAACCCCCTGTGAACGGCCGTTCGTTTGAGCCCGGTCCAGATGCATTAGTGCGTAATTCTATTTCCTCTATCAGGAGTAGCCTGTCGAACACTTTATTGCAGGATCAACCTCGGATGGACATCGTACATCACCTAGCGGCGTCACAGCCAGTCACAAGCCATGAAACTGACGAACCAATGTTGGTGGCTTAGTGATTCTGGCATTTCACTCTAAATCATGGCGAATCAGATACATTGACCCAATAGACGGCCTTCCTGATCTCAGTGGACAGATTAAGGACAAGGGTGCCTTCCCTAACAGCATCGGCGGATTCAGCGATGTATGGAAATGCATCTGGATTGGGAAGGATAGTATGAGGGTTCGTCTGAATTGTGGCCGTCAGTCCTACACATATTGACTGTCCACTAGGTCGCTGTGAAAGCAATCAGGATTCAGGGGCGATGTTAAAGATAGAGAGAAAAAGAGTAAGGTGAGCTGTTGACATCCTTTGTGAATCCGCAATCTGATTCTGTACTAGCGACTGTGCAGGGAGGCAAAAATATGGGCTACCTTGAAAGATGTACACATCTTACCGCTCCTCGGACTTACATGGGGGTTTGGCCCTCTTCCAGCCCTAGTGTGTCCATGGGTTGAGCACGGCTCATTGAATTTTTACTTGGAATTAAAGCACAAGGATCTCTCTTTGGGATTGAGATTCCGCATTGTAAGTACCTGTTTGATCCTCTGATTCACCAAACAAAGTCGACTTACGTATTCTGTGCTCCAAGCTCCAAGGATTGGTATCAGCAGTCTCATATCGTAAGTACTCTCCAACAAGCACATGGCGTCTTTTGATGTACGGGGTTCTAGTTCATTCACAAGAAGTTGTACATGGCGACATCACAGGAGTATGTTCATGAACCATGATATTCATTTGGGATTTGACATGTTCATTTGTAGTCGAACATACTGATTGACGGACAAGGAGAGCCGCTTTTGTGTGATTTTGGCCTCTCCTTCTTGCATGAGGAGCTCACGGGAAATTCATACTTGACGTCCTGCAAGCCAGGCAATGTACGTTGGGCTGCGCCAGAGTTATTGATGCTCCTGCAAGACGGATCTCCGTGGCCGTGCGTGTATAAGGAGTGATATTTACTCTGTGGGTTGCGTAATGCTGCAGGCAAGTCAACCAGCCACGTTGTGTACCAAATTGCTGATATGATATTAACTCCACGACAGGTACTTTCTGGCCGCGTACCCTACGATAGGTGGACCGATTTATGGTCATCAGTGAGAAGTTCAAGGGCAGGGAACCTCTACGACTTCCAGAACCTCCCATTGATGACCGTCACTGGGAATTCATGAGACGCTGCTGGCGTAAGAAGCAAGAACGATCTGTAACAGTGAAGGATATAGCCGAATTCATCAAAAGGGAACTGGACGATGCACGGAAGTTTGGGAGGCTATAAGTAGTTGCAGTACATACTAGGTAGCATTCTTTACTGCATTCGACTCGTTCTACAAAGTACTATTTGGTGCTAGGTTGGTTTTTTCAGTTACCGCGGCGATAACAGGCATGAGAAGACTCGGGTGCACTGCAGCACTGCCCCGAATTCCTAAACAGCAATGTGAGCCAACTTCCGAAGTTGAAATGCTTCGTTCTCCACCCCAAGTTCCCCAAATATCGTAACTTGTCACGATACTCGTGCAGATGAGGAAAAGCGAAGCTTGTAGAGCCCCAGGAGAATTCAGAGATGCTCAGTACAGCCACGGTGATTGTGAATTATGTGACAATTGAAACACGCTACTAGCACCAAGTTCACACTGCTTGGAAAATTCAAGCGCCTTGGTAACTATAAGTACGTGTAACGTACATTTGCATTTTTCTCGAACCTTACTCCCAAAGTTGTTGGGAGTTTGCCCTTATTGTAAAGTGTAATGTCTGAGCGCGACGACCATCCTTTAGTTCGGTCATGGCTTGGAGCCGTCATCGTGAGATTCTTCCAACAGCTGCCTCTCTCGGGCTTGTGGCAAAATCAGGCAAGTTTCACTTTTTTTTCTACGCTCAAGCTCGAGCAGCACGTCCTTAGTCGTTCACGTAGCTTTTCTATAATATACTGACGTGCATTGCATTCGAATTAGGTATATCCTGCCGACGGTTCCAGACAAGAATGTATCATTGGTTTCTACTCGCTTCAACACTAATGTAACACTGTTCTGTTCAGTGGTATTCTTACGGGACAAATAGAAGGAAAGGGATCCTATCCTACAGCATACGGAGGGTATTGTGATGTGTGGAAGTGCAGCTGGAGGAAGGATTCCGGGGCCGTTGAGGGTATTTATATCTCATTAACGTTTTAGAATACATTCACTGGCCAAACCGCAGGTGGCAGTTAAATCTATTAGGATGCACGGAAGTGATTTGGACAGGGAAGGGAAGAGCAGGCAAGTTCTTTTGGAATTGAACTTCCTGTTGTGTGCTCAATGTCAAATACAGAGATTGAGTACAGCAATTGAAGGATGGCTGGGGTTGGATCACGAGAATGTTATACCAATCTTCGGGATGACACTTTGGATTTGGCCCATTACCAGCTTTGGTATGCCCATGGATGAAGAATGGCACTCTAACACGTTACTTGGAGCAAAACTACCATCAAACCACTGCCTCAACTCGAAAGGCAATGGTGAGCGGCCATCACACTTGTCACGATTGCTGACCCATTTCACGGGATTATACAGCTCTTAGAAATCATTTCCGCAGTCATTTATCGTATGTGTTAACTTTCCCTCTATTGCTCGCGCCCATTTAAGCTTTTCTGACAGTGCATCACCATGGCGTCATCCACGGAAGTCTTTCTGGGGTATGCACCACTCGATTCTATTGGGCGACATTAATACCTTGTTTTTAGTCCAATATCTTCATCAACGATCTCGGACGAGCATGTGTGGCTGACTTTGGGATGGCAACTCTACTGCTGGAGTTTTCTAGCGAGACTTATTTCTCTTCTTCCATTGGAGGAGCGGTGTGAGATGGATCGGACCAGAGCTTTTCAAGTTCCGACGAATCAAGCAATTCTATAGGCTTTCCTAGTACTCAAGGTGACGTATATTCCTTTGGATGTATCATGCTTCAAGTGCGTGTATTTTGTCTCAGTGAATATGTCCTCAGCCTCGCCCTAGGTCCTTTCTGGCAAGGTCCCTTATCATTACTTCCAGCGTGACGCACAGGTCTTCTTTGCGATATCTACAGGTGTCACGCCACTGCGCCCAGACAGCTCCTGCGTTAACGATACTCAATGGAGCGTTATCCAGCAATGTTGGTTAGCTCCCCAACAACGCCCCAGTATGGAAAACTACACTCTCGCATTAATGAACTAGAGTTCTGAGCATGCTCATTTGTTACGACCTTACGAACCTCGACTCCTAAGTACTATAGTCATAGCACTGCACGAACCGGAGATGACGAGGCTATATTTCCTTAGTGTAGTACTACTGGGAGGTACCCGCCGTCAAGCTCGGGTTCCTGGAGCTTGCGTGATATTTACTTGTAATGATTCATGTCCGTTGTATGTCCCAATGGTGAGTGTGCTCAGGTTACGATATCATATTGTTGTCACAGCCCAAGAGACACTGATTCTCAATGTCACATCAGCACGTTTTTCAAGACTCATCGATGTGTCAGCCTTCGACAGGTTTGTAAGTGTCAAGGGCAATGACGGGTACGCATGTTGAGACGTCTGACACGCAAGTTACGTTACTCATATATGACTTCGGGATCTGACTGGGTAGCGACCTGTGGCGGCGAGCTTATAGGGAACTTACATAAATACCAGCCTGTCATGGAACACATGCGGGGTTGGGCCCCCATCAATGTGTTCGTGAATCCTAAGTCTTCCTCAGACCGACGATAGCAAGGGCTTGGGCACTCAGATTTTCTGAAGTTCATGGTGGACCATGCGGGCATTTCTGGATAGGTCGAAGTCGCTATTCGCAAAGTCGTTATCGATGTAGATTTGACTGGTAGGTTCAATATCCCTGCACCCTGACACTTATCTCATGATGGTCCGAGCTGCCCCACAAATGATCAGCACTTCTCTTACACAAGCCTGAGATGGTAAGAGCTTCAAACAGTGTGGAGTTACCTATCCAAGGTATGGGGATCTATCACTCCAGCCCCGCGTCTATCCTCACTTCGGAAGTGAAACCCTGAAATAGAGTTGGAAGGTATCTGTGACGTCGTACATGGCGTTCATGTGCCAGAGACGCGGCAGACCGCACCGTTGACTGCGACATTAATTGCAAAAATATCTCACTCCTGTGACGTGACAGTCTCAAATACAGACCTGTGAGCAAGATAGGGTACTAAGAAAGTGCCGCATTACAGCTGTCTAAACGCTTACCTCTGCACTCTGGAGGTTAGGGTAAACCCGACGCTCGCATGTTTTTGGAGGTGGTGGGACTCATTGTAAATAGCGCGTGGCAAAAGTCGTACGGGACATCGCTTCGTGTGACACAATTTGATTAGCGAATTTCGAGATTCATTCGAATACGGTTGCCAATTCATCGGGGAGGCCGGAGGACGTGGCTTCAGCGCTCGACAAACGAGGGTTGAGGTACCGCTGTACAGGATGTCTACCATCATCGGCGGACCATCTGAGTGAACATACCCTAAACTCCGTGAAACGCTTAGCATGCCTGGCAGACTGCAGTTGATGGACAATCAAAGCAGTGGAAATACGGCACCCGCAGTCGTTACACGAATGGCGTTAATATTATCCCTGTGCAACAAACGCCGCGGGCTAAAGATGTCACAATCACAGGAGTAGGCGTGCAGCGCAAAGCTGACAGGATGCAATGAATGCAGCTTTTCAAGTCAATGCCACTAATTGGATATGAAGTCTAGAAGAGTTGACTTCTTGAACAGCAACGGAGTGAATAGAGCAGGGGATACGTACAATTTCTATGTACAGCCCTTCGTCCGACGGCACTTATATTTCCATCTTGACAACGACTTCTTCTGGTGACTGTGTCTCTCCTACCATTTTTTGATGGGGTATGTTATTTTTCATGCATTGCCACACCTCCGCTGCAGCTTCCCGTGCCACCTCTTTAGCCCTTACAAGCTCAGCCTGATCAAAAGATGACCCAGGGCGAGCGCTGTAAGTTGACCCAAACATCTTCACAGGGTGGTACACTTCCTTTTATCGGTCCTGACAGGGCAAACCCAAACAGGAAAGCAAAACATCCACCTCCCTCACGTACAGCATCATCGGCTATGTCAACCTCCACAGAAACCACGCTCCCCTTCTTCACTCTACGGACAGAAACCGCGCAAACCACTCACGCATCGCGATTGAACCGGTGTTAATAAGAGCAAGTGTGCATGCATTGATTTCGGCTGCGAGAAGGGCAATAACCGGGGGTCGGGTTCGTTAAAGCTTGAACGACAAACCTGAATGAGAGTGCGAGGATGTTGTGCAAGAAGACACGAGCGTTCCACGATCTCTCGTATGGCCATTCCACGAGATTTCTCTGCAGTTCCTGGCACTGATGAGAGCGGACGGACGTGCACTTCGACGGTTGCGCGAGCAGGGTGCTCAGCAGCTAGGCGGGCTGCAATGGGACCACTGACTGAAGCAAGAGCTGAGCAAGAAGGGCAGAAGGAGAATCTAGCTGATCCATCAACGCCATCAAGGCCTTCTTCGCATGAGATGCTGATGGATTGCAGAGCTGTGGATGACATGGTCGTATTAGATGACTGTTTGGATGTCCATGTTTTTGCAAAGTTGCGGAGAAGGGAAACCTAAAATGGGGTTAGGGTTCCTGATCAAGCTGAATTCGAGTTTCTCACATCATGGAGGAATGAGCGCTTGCCAGTGAGCGCTTCTCTGGGGTCAAGTCGGAGTTCTCGCTCATATCTGCAAATTTCTGCCCAGATGTTTTCCATGGCCATGTATCGCAGCATGGAGGGAGTAGAACATATGTTTGTCATGGAAATATTCACCACTTTTAATTGTTCACGTCTGAATCATTCTGCGAAAGAACGACAGTCACCTTGATCATCATATTACAAAGTATGACTCGGAAGTACTGGAGGCTCAGTTCGTTTAACGTTACTAAATCTTGTAGGGAGCAATTGATACAAACTACTAGATGATCACCTGAAATGCGAGTAGGAATACGAAATGTTCCCGTTGAAGACTGACGCTGGGAAATTTGAAAATTTGAAATACTTCAATTTGTGTTGCGCTGGCAGTGGATAAACATGGTAATATGCCTACTGGCGAGAACGCACTGGCTCGTTGGGAACCCCAGTAAATCGATGCCCTGGTGGTGAGTTTACAGGCGGACAAGTCAGTCCCAAGATCATCGATAAGTCGAGAGACTGAATTATGTGCGATATGTATGAGCAAGTCTCAGTGAGATAAGTAACCTTTACTTCTGTAGAGATGTCCCAAGCCCTATAAACAGCGTCCATGAATCTTGTCTACCCTGCTGGAGATCCTACAAAGACATCGATAAGCCTGTCCTCTGACGTTACTCGTTGTTTCTGGAGCAGATAAGCCACCAGAATATCTTCACGCAAAGGCTCTGCATCGTATTCCAGTGAAAATGCAGGCTTTCCGTTTGACACCGTGGTATGGAATGAACATGATGCTATTGGCCTGTCCAAGTCACATTGAGCGTAAACCTGTAGGACGGAGGCAGTGGTGAGGAAAGGCACTTTTGTGAAGAAGAGAAATCACCTTTTGACGATGGCTTGAGATCATCTTCCACACGCATGGCCCGTAATCGGTCCCCATGACAAAAGCAGTTCTACAGTATCCAACTCGTGAATTCTCCAAAGGTCGTTCTGTAGGCAAAGCACGGCTTACGTTCCGTCTGCAAGCTTGGTTTTTCGGAGCCATTTTTGCACGCTGATGGATGCGCTACCATTCCGTTCTGGAAATGAAATAGTATTTGGGAGAAATTCTCGCTGATGGAAAATGGCAACAATCCGACCAGGAGTACGACGGTCGTTGACTATTGTCTGTTTCCCATCGTTGGTGATCGTGTACAGTGGGATACCAGGTTGCGCGTAAAATATGGCGTTCTTTAGATTAGTGCTGGTCATGAAGTAGGGTGTAGGCGGAGTGGGGTTGACGAGCGTCGCTGCAGAGTCCATGGTGAATCGATGTCTAAGACAAGCCTGAGAAGTGGCATCAGTGAATCTGACCGAACATGAGAAACGACAACTGTCACTAGTGTTTATATCTCAATTGAGTAGTAGTACGTACCTCGTACCAGTTTGCTATCATCACGAGAACTTTTCGGATGATCATGATGATCTGGGCACTAACAACTATCATCCGGCAAGTGTCCTGTGAGCCGGTCTCCAACATCCATAACATATCGAGTTTCAGATTCAGGACTTGAAATCCTGATTCCTGGATGCCCATATCATGATGATGACTTCGCAAGCACGGTTTCACAATTTCCTCCGGGGGATATTGAGCGCAATCACTGAGTGATTGGTTCTGATTAGGAACCGACTAGGAGGGGTCGTCCCGGCGGTGGTGGCCATCCTGAAGTTCGTCATTTGGTGGGAGCCACAGTCCTTGTGCGCACGGAAGACATATGAGCATGGTATTATAATGTATGCAGCTGAGAAGGTGGTAAGTTGTTTGAAACTGAGAGTATAGCGTAGTACAAGTCCGACACAATAGCTAGTAACTTGTCAGTACTAACCGTATGTAACTCCCACCCGACTTCTGAGACGGAAGACCGCAAATTCACAGCTTATCTTAGACCAACTTTAGACTACCATTTGGATCATAATGTCGACCCTTCGTACTCTATCTACATGCACAGCTCGACGTTTTATTCTCTCTGGGTCAAGATGTCGAACTCACCGTAGCTTGCCAGGTTGGACCAACCTTCGAGGATTAGCAACCTCTACAGAAGGAGTAGGTCGTTGCAAACCTGCTAGCTAAAACATTATTCTCACAGACCTCTGTTCAGACCCTTAGGAAAACGGTCTTTACGACTTTCATATCAAGAATGACGCGAAGATGGTGCCATTCGCTGGATATCAAATGCCTCTGCCTACGGGAACGTCGGCCAAGGTGCGGTCGCACTCGGCTTTCAGAAGCAT
>NW_024540688.1:0-23234 GCF_016647625.1 Suillus subalutaceus
ACGCCAGTTATCATGCATGGGACCAGTATACCACTCCTCCGGCCAATCCTTGAGGGCCTTACTTCCAATAGAAGCTGCAGGGTCTTCCCACTGCTTCACAGCAGCACGCCATGCCTCTAGCCCACATGGAAGATCCGGAATTCCGATGCCAGGAATGGGAGCGTTTTTTTTTGTTGCTGTGGTGTGCTGGTGGGTGCTGTGCTGATGTGCCTGGCGTATCTGTATGGCGGCAGATGACAGGGGTGCAGGAGACAGTTGCAAGTTCACGGCCAACACATTGTGTGTTGCCGATGATGTTGTATAACTCCCCGAGAGGGGCTCGTGCGATGCTTCATGAGATGGTGTCCGCTGTAGGGGCTGTGCAGGTGGTGGAGACAGCAATGGAGATGGCAGGGAAGGGATGGGAGTCGAGATCGAGAGCTGAGAAAATTGTGATGGCGGAGGTGATGGCGAGGAGGATGAGGATACCGGTGGGGTAAGGGTCAGTTTGTCCAGGACCTCCTCGACTTTGCCAGACAGCCGGGTTAGCTCACGAT
This sequence comes from Suillus subalutaceus, assembly GCF_016647625.1. Lineage (NCBI taxonomy): Eukaryota > Fungi > Basidiomycota > Agaricomycetes > Boletales > Suillaceae > Suillus > Suillus subalutaceus. The sequence continues at coordinate 537 of NW_024540688.1, forward strand.
CAAATGACATCTTCAGTTCCCGTGTTTCCGCCGCCGTCACAGGTGCAGTTAAGATATGTATGGTTGCCATTGAAACTCTTGTCGCCCTCCCGAGGAATGGGGCACAATGCATCCCTGTGGTTCTTTTCGTACCGAGTGAGCTCATCCAGAAGGTACCGTATTAGTGTATTGACCTGCCGAAGATGTTGGTCAAACCAACTTTGCGCTGCACAATGAGCCACTCACGCTTTCGCATTCGGCCCATGCACCCCACCACCGAATGGTAGCGAGAGCCGACGCTGATGCAGTAGTAGACTTCCCTTTCTTTACTGCTGTGGCAGATATTTTCTTCGTAGCTCCCCGACCCATAATAAAAATACAATTAGTGAAGTGCGATGAATAATGAAATGTCACAAATGAGAGTGCAATACAACGGACGTGCAGATGCTGTGTCATGTACTTCATGTGAATTATAGGAGTCCAAACATATAGTAAGGGGCCTACCATCATCCTGCACCTTTCAAAGCATCAAAAACAGTACTGGTTCGTACTCATCATTGATTGCATGGCCAGCATTGAGGAATATTAACCATTGCCAAAGCACAGCACTACGGCCACAATGCTCCAGCTGACATTCTTCAAAGACAGTACTAGAGAACAGCCTAGCAGCCGTTCTATAAAGATATCACAGTTCATGTCAGTATTCAGGAACATGAAGGTCATTGTACTACCTTCTAAGGCACCATCAGTCTTGCCTTTTCGCTGCCAGCCTTTGCGATTGAGCAGGCTCACTAAGTTGTAAGGGATGTTGTATGGTGGGAGTCCCTGGCAGTTCCAAACCACGTCTTTACGTCTGATTTTTGTAAGCTCAAAATTCCTGTGAGGGATTGGGTGGCCAATATAATCAGTCTTTGCACTTTTGTACTGACAGACGCACCGTGTCCAAATCGTAAAGCCTGTGGTTGCGAACGCACGGATCACAAGGTGCTTCTGGGCTGAAATCACCTCATCCATATCAAGGGGCAACCCGCTTTGAACTTGGGAGTAGATGAGACTGATCAGCTCATCCGGGCACTGCTTGTAGGACCATGCCATAATCTTCCGCATATCCTCGATCGTCATGGCAGATGCATGGTTCCTACAGCCACCTTCTGCTCCCTCGTTATTCTTCAGAACTTCCATCATGTCTTGCACCGCTGCGGACTGTGCCGGGTTTCCGGAAACTATGCCAGTTGCTGGGTTGAAGTGGTAGGGCTCTCGGTAGGTCTCCCCTTGGCTGTATGGTTGTCGGATTGTGTCACCATGTTGAACACTGAAGCGTGAAACCACTCACGCATTCTTCCACAGATCATTGAAAGCCGAGAACACGCCCCATGTTGTGCTGAGACTACGCCCCTCCGTCAATCCCTTCTGGACCAGGAAGAGCTCAAGTGCAGGTGCAGAGTATTGGTTGGGGATGTCGTCGAATGCATGGCTATAGGCATCAATATCAACAAGTTCGCCATCAGCCTGTGTGTGAGTGCCATCCACTGTCTGAGAAGTCTTCTTCTGCTCGACCACGTCTGCAAGGAACCGGCGGCCCCGCACCAGATGACCATCATACTGTGAGCGGGTACCTTTTGCCTTTAGCCGAGGAGCATGCTGTTGCTGAGATCTTAAGCAGGACAGAGGAGGACGATGTTGAGGATGACAGTGTCAAAGAAGACAGTGTCAAAGAAGATAGCATCAAAGAGGAGGAGGAATAGTTATATTGCCAAGGAACTAAACTAAAGACTCGTCCCTTTTGTTTAACGCTGAGTGTCCATAGCCCAGCTTCCGCATTCGCATGCATCCTGTGTTATTGATCATTGTCGAAACTGATAAGCATGAACTCTGTAATCACAAACCTTGCATCAGGCGGTCTTTCGTGACCTTCGGACCAAGCGTAACAGCAGCTCAGAAGCCAGAAGGAAGTTTGACATCTGTTCCTCTGGTATGCATGTCGTCCAGATATATCACACACTGGCCAAGCTGCTGGGTTGATGCATTCGAGGGAGTAGTGACATTTACTTGAGTCAGCTGCGATGAATTTACTCGTGAGTACAGTGTAATTGAAGACATAAAGAGCACACACGATCTGAACCAGAGCCAACTGTCTTAGTAGCCCTGCTTGTTTGAACGATATTGTCTATTGTGTAGAGGTACCACTAGGGACGGATGTGAATACAGTGACACTCGGGCGCGAACAAACTCCTTACCTTGTCGATCTTGGTCAAGTCATGCAGCTGGTCAACACTGTAATTCTTGTTGTACATCGCATAAGCGATGGCAAAGAGTCACATATCCATGGGTTTTGCATTGGAGAAAGATGAGATGATATGAGTCAGGTCGCTTGCGGGGTGCACCTTCATGTCGGTCAATTGCGGGATCCTCCATATAGCTCAAAAAGCCGTGCGTCGCTTGACGTATAATGTTTGGTGTTTTAACAGGCTTCTCCTATGCTGTGCTATGTGTTCAAGGTCCACAAAGAAAGGCCAATAGCGGGGTGTATCGATTCTAATGGACAAAAGTTTGTTGAAATCTGGTATCAGCATAGGCGATATCAGCTGCGTTGCACCCTTTTCAGCACCTTCTTTCGTGGTGATTTTGACTGGGAGATAGACTGCTTCTCTGGTATTAACATCCCGTGCCATAAGGCATCTAGGTTCAACTGCAAGAACCCAGAGGTGGCGAAGAGCCTGAAGATAGCTCTTGTTATCTGGTGATACATGGTGGAAACGAGGGAAAAAGGCGACGATCATGCAAGCAATTGCGGCATTCGAAGTTCCGAGGGTATACCGACCAGCCCCGAGGAATAACAAGCCAAGCGACAGGTGAGTTGCGACATGGACACCATATCGAAACGCTTGGTGATACATGCCATATGCATATCTCAGGCGTCGTAAGTAGGTGATTTCCCCTGTACCAGCCATGACCATACAAAGCGCAATGGAAATGAGGTTCAAGCCTTCATGAACAGCAGAGCGCTTGATCTTGTGATCAAAGGCAGGGCCTGGAAAACATCAGATATTTAGTATGGCGTCTTATGAGTTCTGTGAGGAAAAATTACCACTAGCTGCCACAAATCTACTGAACATATCGAAATAATTCGAGAGCATAATATATGTCATCACGCTGTGGCAGATCAAATGGGAGACCAGAGTAGGGGGACAAAGAACTGCAGCGTGATGCAGAGCAGTCAAGCTGGCTGATGGCGAAAATGTCAACAACTGGGTGAGGTGGAACCGATGTACTCGCCTTTATCAGCACAGGTAGCCTTCGAATGTGCGACCAATAGCCATGACCTCCCAAACACTCTTCATTGAGGACCCAACTTCGCGGTTGACCTGCAATGAAAACTTTGCGAGATCCCACTTAGGTATCTTAGTGACAATGTAATCGAGAGAAGGCTCAAAGTAAGCTGTAGTCGTCTTAGTCACCGCGTTGGGCAGTTCTGGAAGGGTATGCCCGAGGGCAATTTTAGCAGCAGTGTAGGCAAGCGGATAACCAGTAGCTTTAGACGTCAGGGCACTTGAGCGACTTGAACTGAAAGAAGTCGTGTTAGGTATAGAAAAATATGAAAGAACAATAAACGTACCGAGCATTAACCTCAATGACACAGTATTCCTTGGAATTGGGGTTAAGTGCATACTGAATGTTACACTCGCCGACAACACCGAGATGCCTGATGACATTGATAGCAGCACTGCGAAGCATGTGGTATTTGTCGTCCGGAAGAGTTTGAGACGGTGCAACACCAATCGAATCGCCAGTGTGTACCAAGAGGATTGAAATTCTCCATATTGCAGCAAATGATCATGTTCTAAGAGCATACGCACTCAACTTCAGAACACACAACAAAGCAGAAATGAACCTACATCAGGGCGGCATTGACATTATATGCAGCTGTGGACTGTGCGCTGCAGCGCAGCCGACAATGTTTCAAGGTGCAAAGTGACCGAGGCAAGGAGACCCTGTAAGGACGTATCGGGGGACATGTATAATTGACGAAAGAGATCATGTACTTAGCCATGTTGCTGAAGTAGTAGCGAGCGTCGGAATCCTTCCTAAATCATGTAAAACTGAACTTGGCGCTAGGCCTGAGGTCTGGCTTGGTGAGGGTGGAGCCTTTGCCAGAGAAGGCACACAAGACCGCGATAGAACTGAGTTGTATGGGGTGTTACAGTCAAGTACGCCCCTATTCATTTTCTTTCTCTCACATCATTGTATTACATCATGATCGCATCTTGCCGTCGCTAGATGATCTATTCTTGTTATCTCTGACTCATATTATCTCTGACTCGTCTTATCTCTGACTCGCCTTATCTCTGACTCATCTCTATGACCTTATCGTACTGGCCCTAAAGTCATTACCGTTTACTGTTTAAACTCATCCTGTACCATGTAGTTCTTTACTTTAATCTTACTAGGTTTTACCTGGAACTTCCTTCGCTTAAGACCTCCAATCTTAAGTCGTATTGAACTTGATTCAAGTCGAGGACACTCTCCTTGTCTTGTCTGGAACCTTGAAGCTTCGGTATACGCCGAAGCCTTGAACCGACCTTGGCCGATTACTCTTATCGAGTAGCCATACGTCAGAACCATCCTAGTTCGTAACAAAAGATTAAAGTCTTTCACGAAACACATCGCTATCACACATTGTAACCCAGACAGAACAAACCCTGGTCATCACGACAGATAGAACCCCAGGTCCCCAGAAGCTGAAACAAGCTGACGTCATTAACACCAATTTTTGGCACTTTGAACCACCCCTACCACCTTTGAATCCCCCAATGTCTTCCACGAAACCCATTGAAATCAAGATCGGATCTCCCCCGGTCTTTGACGGGGATAGAGATAAATCCGAAGGATTCATGATGTCGTGCATGTCTTACCTCGATATCAACGAGAAGATCTATGTCGACGACAAACAGAAAATCATTTTCGTAACCTCCTTCATGAACGAAGGGAACGCGCGCTACTGGAAAGAAGATTTCCTCAGACAAGCGCAGGACCCCAACAACAAAACTACCGTAGGACTCGTCAAAGGATACGGTACATGGGCCGAATTTTTGGCCGACTTCAAGAGCGCGTTCAGACCACTCGACCCCTCGGGAACCGCGTTAGCGAAGCTCCGCAATCTGAAACAAGGAACCGAACTCCAAGATTATATCTCGGAGTTCTTGATGCTCACACGAAGGGCAGGAATTCAAGGTGACGTCGCAAAGAAGCAATTCTTCTTAGACGGATTACACCCCGGACTACTCGCTCGTCTCTATGGCACGGGAGACGTCTCTGACGACTTCGAGGTCGTTCTTACCACTTGTATCAATCTCAACAACTCTCGCCTTCACCTGAACGCCATCAGAGCACGCAACCAACCCCAGAAGAAGAAGAACTTCGGATCTAACTGATACGTACCATCTAAGGATCCCAACGCCATGGTGATTGATCGGCTCTCTGAAGAAGAACGCACAGAACATTTCCGAACCGGAAAATGTTTCACCTGCCACAAGACCGGACATCTTTTCAAGAATTGTCCTGAGAAGAAGAAAGGGAAAACCCCGATACGCCGCAAAGAAGTAGAAGATAGTGACAAAGAAGAAGAAGAAGCAGAAGTCCATCGTCTCAACGAGGATTTTTGATATGGGAGACTGGATCAACGTCAGTATCTCTCGATGTACCCATTAGACTTGTACGAAAAGTTGGTGAACAAAAAGAACTTCGAGTTCCCATTTCCCTCATTTCAAAAACACGTCTGAAAACCATTGAAACCACTGCAGTCGTCGATTCCGGAGCAGCCGGAACCTTCATCTCGGAAGACTTCGTTAAGAAGCACAAAATCTGAACCCATGCCCTCACCAAACCTTTTAGGGTCACTACCGCCGATGGAAGCTATTCCAAAAGTGGAGCCATACGCCGATACTGCGTCCTCACCATCAAAATTGACAAATGAACCATGATTGGAAAGTTTAACGTCACACGTCTCGGCAGAAGGGACCAAATACTCCTTGGAATCCCTTGGCTACGGGCTATGAACCCGGTCATCGACTGGGCAGCCGAAACCCTCATCCTTTCCCGAACGGAAAAGAGTAATCAAGTTGAAGAAGAAGTCGACAAAGAAAGGAAGAAGAACGACCTTCCACTTCTATTTCAACAAGAATCCATCAATCGAACTTGGAAGCAATCCAAACTCAGGAAGGCACCAATTATCGAAACTCCTGTCGTTTATCCAAAAGCAACCATCGAAGAGATCGTTGACGAGGAAGCACCATCCGTTCTCCCCACCATTGATCCACTCCCCAGCCTACTCCCCATCCCCGATGAAGACGACGAAACCTTTGCCGCACCAGTGCGAGAAGTCTCTATGTACAATCTAGATGATGACGAATTCCTGGTAGAATACTCCCTTGATGCATCCGAACTCCGGGTAATTTCAAATACTACCATGGATATGCCATTGACCCCGGATGGAACTAGTCGCTCTGAACGAGAACCCACAGTTAAACCCTTGCCACGGCCTACGGAATACACGAAAGTTAGTAACAAAGCTCAGCAGTTCGCTCTAGCTGCAGGCTTAGAACAGAAGAAGAAGACTTTCGAAGAACTTGTACCCTCCTATCTCCATGACTTTGTCGATATCTTCGCTAAAGATGGTCTCAATCAACTACCCCCTGAACGACCCGGTATTGACCACCATATTGAAACGAAACCCAGATTCATTCCCAAAACGTCGAAAATCTATCCCCTCTCTATCGCCGAACGAACCGCTGTCAAAGCATTCATTGATGAAAATGTGAAGAAAGGTTTTATCTCGGAATCCAAGTCGCCGCAAGCCAGCGGTTTCTTCTTTGTAGGAAAGAAAAGCGGAGATCTCTGACCCTGCCAAGATTATTGGTATATCAACGATTGGTCGATCAAGAACGCTTATCCCTTGCCGCTTCCCTTATTTCTTGTCGCACGGTTACATGGAGCAAAGTATTTCACCAAGATGGATGTCCGATCCGGTTATAACAACATCCGCATTCACCCTGATGATAGATGGAAAGCTGCGTTCACTACAGAATTCGGACTCTATGAGCCGAACATCATGTTTTTCGGACTTTGTAACTCCCCGGCCACATTCCAAGCCTACATGAACTGCACGTTCCAACAAGAAATTAATGAAGGATGGCTGGTGATCTACATGGACAATATCCTCATCTTTTCGGACAACCTTGATGAACATCACGCTTGTACCCGTCATATTCTTACGAAAATTCGTGAAGAACGACTCTTCTTGAAACCAGAGAAATGTACCTTTGATGCGCAGGAGGTCGAATATCTCGGTATGATTATTTGTCCAGGATGCGTCGCCATGGACGCTGCCAAAACCGATGGAATCCGTGATTGGCCAATCCCATCTACTGTTAAAGAAACCAGATCGTTCCTTGGATTCTGTAACTTCTACCGAAACTTTATCCCTCATTATTCCGATATCGCACGACCCCTTATCGATCTGACAAAGAAAGACAACGTCTTCCTTTGGTCTACACCGTGTCAAGAAGCATTCACGACACTCAAGGAGTGTTTCCTAAGACAACCTGTCCTCCATAATCCCGATCCATCTCGACAGTTCGCAGTAGCCACCGACGCATCCCTTGTTGCAACAGGTGCCATCTTACTACAGACCGATGAAAACGGCGTATATCATCCATGCGGATACCTCTCCCAATCCTTGAACCCCGCTGAACGAAATTATCAGATCTTCGATCGGGAACTCCTTGCCGTTATCCGCACACTCCAAGAATGGCGCCATTATTTGGAAGGGAACCCTCATCCGGTTATTGTTTTCACCGATCATAAGAATCTCCTCTATTTCCGTACCGCACAGAAGTTAACCCGTCGCCAAGCTAGATGGCAACTCCTTCTTTCATGTTATGATATTGAACTCCACCACGTACCAGGAACCAAGCTTGCTGCACCTGATGCCTTATCGCGATGTCCTGATCATGCACCGGACACCATCGATAACGAAAATATGACACTCCTCCCCGATTCCATGTTCGTTCGCCTCCTCGACCAAGAACTCATGACCACTCTTGCGAATCCTGATCCTGATGACACTGATCCCATCTTCCAAGCCGCCTCTGATGCCTTAAATGGCCTTTGTCTTCCTCCTATGAAATCGGCTCTCTCTGACTGGACGATTAAGGATGATGTCTTATTCTACAAAGACCGTGCCTACGTCCGACCGGCAGGACGCCACTCTATTTTAGAACGAACCCATGACCACGCCACAGCAGGGCATCCCGGTGTAGAGACTCGATCCTGGGTAGCCTCACAATGGCACATATTGCAACATAGGTCGAGTCTACAGTATCATGCATGTAACACGACACTTGCGCGATAAACGCGACGTTCGCGCGACGCGCGCGACTTAGGCGACACTTCCGCGACATAGGCGACACTTGCGCGACTTGCGCGCGCTTTAGGCGAATTTTCCCGCGCCTAAGCGCTATAGGGCGCCTGACTTCCCACTGTGTTTTCCCATGTCCAACCAAGTTCCCAGGTATGCATTTCTCCATTTATCATTTATTTCAACATCGTACCATGTTTATTTTCACTTGGTACACATTTTTCATTACACATTTTTTTACTTTACACAACACACATTACCACGGACCACCACCATGATAGACAGTCACCATCTCCGAGTTTTTATTATGTTTTGAATAAATCATCGCAAGCCCTAGTAGCAGTTAGCTCTAGTGGCCATATCCGCATCAGTTGTCTTATCAGCGTCTCAGTACACGTCTTAACATCTCACTATCGCTCGCATACCGCTTTCACCCAGTTCCGCTTTTCGACGCGCGACTATCCCGCGCTTCGCGCGCCTATAGCGCCTTTGTTCCCGCGCTTTCGCCTTATCACGCGCTTTGCGCATTCCCCCTAGAGTTGACCAGTGGATATTTGCTTTCTCCGCTTCCCCTAAGGGACGAACATATCGCACTCATATTTTCCTCCCTTCAACAATTATATCAGCTGCACCCTCAGCTGAGTTGAAGATCCTTCACCGGTCGCTTTAAAACCAAAGAACTGGTTAAACGCGATTTCTGGTGGCCATCCATGGGAACTTATATCCGCAAATACGTTGAAGGTTGCGCCCTTTGTCAGCAAATGAAGTCCGATACCCATCCTATGACCCCTCCGTTGGTTCCTATTCCTTCTTCGGTCTCTACTCCATTCTCCCAAGTCTCCGTTGACCTCATCACTGATCTCCCCCCTTGCAATGGCTTCGACTCTATCATGGTCGTGGTAGACCATGGTCTTACGAAGGGGGTAATTCTCATTCCTTGTACGAAAACTATCACCTCAGAAGGCGTAGCAAAGAAATTCTTCAAATACATTTACCGCCGCTTCGGACTCCATGAGAAGGTAATCTCAGATTGAGGTCCACAATTCATATCCAAATTCTCTAAAGCCCTTGCGAAACTTTTGAAATATGACATCGCCGCTTCCACCGCTTATCATCCGCAAACAGACGGTCAAACCGAATGTTTGAATCAAGAACTAGAAACCTATCTCCGAATCCATTGCCGCAACAACCCAGAAGAATGGGTTGAACATATCCCCATGTCTGAATTCGTCCACAACCATCGCAAACACGACTCTTGCAACGCGTCCCCATTCTTTCTTATGATGGGATACGAGCCACAGGCTCTCCCCCATGTACTCCCAGATTCTACTGTCCCCGCCGCAGAAGAACGGCTTCGCCTCCTTCAAAAGATACGTGAAGAAGCTATCTCTTGTCATAATCTCGCAATGCAACGAATGGCCGCACGATCATACGGAAAGAAGTATCAACCATGGAAGATCGGCGATAAGGTTTGGTTATCAGGAAAGAACCTTATCACGCAGCTACCATCACGAAAACTTGCTCCAAAACGATATGGTCCCTTTACCATCACTGCAGTGTTATCGCCAATCACATTCACACTCCAGTTACCCAAACAATGGAAGGTTCACCCCATGTTCCATGCTTCCGAACTATCATCCTATCACGAAACCGAAATCCATGGTCCTAACTTCCCTGATCCTCCACCTGATATCATCGATAACGAAGAAGAATACAAAGTCGAAGCAATCCTATCGCATAAAGGCACGGGTAAACGAAGACGCTATCTCGTATCCTGGAAAGGATATTCATCCGCCAGTAACGAATGGATTCCCACGGAAAACCTCGGCAATGCCTCCGCAATCCTCGCCGCTTATAAGAAAACTCACCAGTTATAAGAATCGTCGCACAAGATGTCTTTCTCAGAACTCCGCACTCTCCAAATCTGCCTCCTGCAACTTCAAACTCTCGTCAGAACCATTGATAATATGTCCGAAAGTCTTGCCGCCTCCCCATCCACAACATCCGCCACGTTGACCGAAACCATTGAATCCCCAAGACTTTACCATCCTTGACAATATCGAGACCAATACTCTATTCGAATCCGCTCTCCTTTCTGAACAATACGCTATCGAGATAGATCGCCTCCTTGCTGAATGAGGAGCCCTCTCTAGCACGCTTCTCATTAACATTATTCGCGCCGCCAACCTTGTCAAACGTACCGCAGGCCTTCTTGGTGAAAATGACCAACGCCTTGAAACCATTTTCCGTCATCTCCATATTCGTATTCGCAACACTGCGATACGTCTCATGCCTACCTCTACCAAAGAAGTTGTTAGAGAAGCCATCCACATCGTCACTGAACGAATTGCAACAAACCCAATCACTAGACCACCATCCCCTCACGTTGCAATTCCCATCCCTCCTCTGGTTGAGATATCATCTCCCGTTGAGCATACGCCTAATGCTATCATTCCTCCTGCTGTACCGATCGTACCATTTGCTTCTATGACTGCCCCGGCAGGCAACAACCCCTCATATACGTCCCACTCGTCGACGACCCTCCAAACGAGAGATCTCCGTCTCCCCTCCTTCACGCAACCATACTCTACCTTCCAAGACACCATCCCCGCCTCCGCAACCATCCTCCATCACCATCGTGAAAACCGAACCCCTCGATAATTTCAAATGTCGTAACTGTGACGAAATCGGTCATCGTCACAAGAACTGCCCCACGTACTTCTGTCGCGTGTGTCGTAATCTCGCGCCAGGGCATCTTTCGGTCTTTTGTAAAGACCTTAAAGGAGAGAAACCTATCCCATTAGTATGGACGGACGCAGGCTTCTATGAGGCCCTCTCTAGATGGGAGGCTGACAAGGACGCTGCTATGGAACAGATCTCAATCGAAGAAGATGAGAGAATGTTCGTTCAATGCGCAGGTGATCGTGACAACTATGACACTTACGATAACTTTGATTGTTGAAATCGGTGACTTCAACGATAACAACGGGGTAATGTTACAGTCAAGTACGCCCCTATTCATTTTCTTTCTCTCACATCATTGTATTACATCACGATCTCATCTTGCCGTCGCTAGATGATCTATTCTTGTTATCTCTGACTCATATTATCTCTGACTCATCTTATCTCTGACTCGCCTTATCTCTGACTCATCTCTATGACCTTATCGTACTGGCCCTAAAGTCGTTACCGTTTACTATTTAAACTCGTCCTGTACCATGTAGTTCTTTACTTTAATCTTACTAGGTTTTACCTGGAACTTCCTTCGCTCAAGACCTCCAATCTTAAGTCGTATTGAACTTGATTCAAGTCGAGGACACTCTCCTTGTCTTGTCTAGAACCTTGAAGCTTCGGTATACGCCAAAGCCTTGAACCGACCTTGGCTGATTACTCTTATCGAGTAGCCATACGTCAGAACCATCCTAGTTCGTAACATGGGGTGGTGTCGAGGGCCGTTGGCGTTGAACAAACTGTCTGGCTAGATCTAGTGCTAGTGCGGGACAAAGAGCAACGCGATTGTGACAAACGGTTACACTGCCTCGTTAGGGCAGCCCCTGGTCTGAGTGTGAGGCGCGTTGCAACATTTAATGAAAGGGTAAGAACTACACACCTCTAGGAACATTAAGAGTAGCAGAAACAGTAGTGAGAATGTAAGGCTACAGTTAAAGCAAAATTTTGAGGCAAGGGAACCAGAAATGCAATTTTTCGCCGCGCTGCGTGCCGCATTTTACAAGAAAAGAACGGAAAAGTCGGGGTAAAGTGCCCGCCACACTTTATTTTACCGTAAAATCTTGGGATTTTACGAGTGGCTGAGAGCTCCGGCGGCGGAATTTTAGATGGATAGGGTGGGCGGGCGCACGAGCTCATTTTTGCCATACAATTAAGCAAATTACACATGTATATTGCATGGGTGCATGTATATACAGCTGTGCATTATGGACAGAGAAAAAACACAAACTATTCCGTCTTTCTGTGTGTGCACATGCGAAAATTCGACGGGAATCGCGTAGCAACAACAGCGCGAGGTTGATGGACGCGACACGGCAACACGAGGGGCCTGGCGAGCTCTGTTGGTGAGTGGTTTCTGTGCTTACGAGTGGTCCTCAAGTGCAGGTACAGGTGTGGTGCATCCTGTAATGCAAAGACGAATGGAACGGGAGCTGCAGATCTGCGCGTTATAGTACTGGTAAGTAGGACGCGTTGCGTTGCTGATGTGTCAGCGGGGTCACGTGCTTTGGCGTTTTACACGCCTGTGGTAAAATGAGGCAATAAAACCAACTTTCCTTAGATTAGGTTCGCACTTTTGCTGCTTACATAATCATCTTCCCTTTACCTAGGACTCTACAGTCATTACCTAGTTTTCCCTGTTTCCAGTTCTTTGGTTGCTCCCCATTCACTTGGGTTATTTAGTAGCATCCCCTAGTTGTAGCTTTCCTAGTTGTAGCTCCCTCAGCTCACCAGATAGCTCCTGGAACATAGTTTCTTACCTTGACTTGGAGTACCTTCTCCACTCTCTTTTCTTGAGCCTGAGCCTAGTCAGAGATCCTTTAGGGTCGAACGTTCTTGCTAGCAAGAGTAGCAGCTAGGAGAGCAGGAGACTCATATATATTGGTTTGGTGCTTTTACCTACAGCCCAGCCAAATCTTGTCACCACAGCGTGCTCATTTTACCTTACTTATCTCTTAGGCACCCAGTGGAGTTAGGATTGGGAGCCCCTTCAGTGACAAATCCCGTATTATACGGGTCACCCGACCTACATAATATCCCGTGTAATACGGGCCAGCGGATTATGGGCCGATGTTATGTATATTCCCGATGTTGACGGGTGGGCCGGGAGGCATATTATTTCCGATGGAGACGGGTGGGCCCATCTATGCTGATGTTATATATATCATTGACGATAGCGGATGGGCCGGGAGAAATATTATTATGGAGATGGGTGGGCCCATGTGGGTAATATGTAGAGTAGGATTGACATATATTATAGACCTGAGGAGAGATGTATAGCAAATAGTATTATATAGACGTGTGGGCCGACGTATTAGTATTATTTTGTAGACGGATGGGCCGAGGGAGTGGTGAAATATTTATTAGATAGATGGGTGGGCCGACGTGGGGTAATATCAGATAGACGGGTGGGCCGAGGGTGAGCGGAATTATTTATGACATAGACGGGTGGGCCGACATGGGGTCATATTAGATAGACGGGTGGGCCGACGTGGGGAATTCTACATAGATGGGTGGGCCGACGTCGGGTAATATTAGATAGATGGGTGGGCCGACGTCGGGTAATATTAGATAGACGGGTGGGCCGAGGGTGAGCGGAATTATTTATTACATAGACGGGTGGGCCGACGTGGGGTCATATTAGATAGACGGGTGGGCCGACGTGGGGAATTCTACATAGATGGGTGGGCCGACGTCGGGTAATATTAGATAGACGGGTGGGCCAAGGGTGAGGTGAATTATGTATTAGATAGATGGGTGGGCCCAGATACATATCATATAGACAGATAGGCCTAGGTATTGTACATTTTTACGAGTTTTGAGGCTCGAGTTAAGAAAATTCAAATTTAAGATGATATACATTTTTGTTGTCTTGAAATACCGAGACCCGAGACCCGAGATTCGGCACTCGGTAGTCGGTGAAATGAGTACAGAAATACATAAGATAATACACATTGTTCTCAGAATCACAAGTTTCAAATGTCGATTTGTAAATCACGAGTCACAAGTCTCGAGACTCGAATCACCGAGTACCGAGTACTGAGAACCGAGTACTGACACCCGACACCCGGAATTCGGCACTCGGCATGCGAGACAAAAGATTGGAAACAAAACTCAAAATTCGAAACTCGAAAGTACTGACTACCGAATACCAAGTACCGAGTACCGAATCTCGGGACTCGGTACTCGGTATTCGGTACTCGACACGATGCTCGAAACTCATAAAACTGTTTCGAATCACCAAGTACTGACTACCGAGTGCCGAGACCCGAGATTCGGTACTCGGTACTCGGTAGTCAGTACTCGGTGATTCAAAACAGTTTTATGAGTTTCGAGCATCGTGTCGAGTACCGAATACCGAGTACCGAGTCCCGAGATTCGGTACTCGGTACTCGGTACTCGGTAGTCAGTACTCGGTGATTCGAAACAGTTTTATGAGTTTCGAGCATCGTGTCGAGTACCGAATACCGAGTACCGAGTCCCGAGTACCGAATCTCGGGTCTCGGCACTTCGGTAGTCAGTACTCGGTGATTCGAAACAGTTTTACGAGTTTCGAGCATCGTGTTGAGTACCGAATACCGAGTACCGAGTCCCGAGATTCAAGTGCTTTCGAGTTTCAAGTTTCAAGTTTCAAATCTGTCATCTCAAGTGCCGAGTGCCGAATTCCGGGTCTCGGGACTCGGGACTCGGAACTCAGTGACTCAATCAATGGACTGGCAGAGGTTACATTCATTGAAAACTTGTATATACATCTATCACTATGCAATTATGTAGCCATGTCAACCTCCACAGAAGACTCTTCAACCTTCACCTCCACCTCAACATCCATGTTGCTGGAAGAGTCATATTCTGGGACAAGGTTGCTTGGATAACCTGGGTCCACAATTTCGCCAGACGCATCTGGATCCCCTGGATGAACAACTTGGTTGTAGTCGAACAGGAGACCCTCAATGGCAGAGGCATCCGGGAATGTCGGGGCTGCGGGTGTGGGAGCCATTGTTTCCATACTGAGATCAATCAGAGGAGGGAGTGCGGATTCTGGGGGTGACATGGTGGGGGGGGCCGGATTGATCAAGCAACAAGGATGTTGCAGGGGCAGGAGTGTCGGGAAGTGGGAATGAGGGGTGCCGGTCGATGATTTCGCGCCTAAGGCCTTCATGAAGGCGTTGCAGGGTGTCAATCTTACCATCCTGCTCTGCCACACGAGCCTCCAGAAGAGCGATTCGAGCTGCGCCATCTCGAATCGCAATGGACATGGCATGGAGATCTGGCATGGGCACCCCAAGTGCTGCAGCAGGGACTGCCGACCTGGAAGACGGAAGGGCTACAAGGGAAAATGAAGGTCAGACGGTGATGAAAAACTCGGGTGACTTACGAGCTGGTGCAGGTGCGGGTGCAGGTGCAGGTGCAGGTGCAGGTGCAGGTGCAGGTGCAGGTGCCTTGACGGCAGTGATAGTCTTGCTGCGACCACGCGTCTGGGTCTTGGGAGTGGTCACAGCAGTGACACCAGAAGTTCCGGCCCGGCCACGAGACTGACTGCGAGTTCGGGCCCTGGACTGGGAGGCAGGGGAAGCTTTGGAGGGGGCGGGAGTTTTGGATGCGGGGGGAGCCTTGGAGGGAGTCTTGGAGGAAGCCCTGGATGGTGTTCTGGACCTCGTCTTCCGGGTAGTAGAGGAAGAACGATCGCGAGGAGGCGGGGATCCCATAGTCGCGGGGGTGCACTTGATCTTCTTTGTTGTGCAGTAGACGCACGACATACATGGAGCCCCGGTCCTCTTGTCCGGCCGAGTTGCGCAAGGCCAGTTGTGCTTGTGGCAAGCATAGCATGGGTTGTTCTGTTGGTTGTATTTGTGTATGGACACATGAGATATTTCAAAGTACTCACCGGTCCGGGAATGAGAATGTCAACTGCAGGGATGACTGGGGGTGCCTGCACCGGAGGTTCGGGAGTGGGCTGGGAGGGCTCCACAACTGCTGTGTGACTGCCGGCAATCACCTGGTATAATGTAAGCACCCACCCGAGTCCCGGACGCATAAATGACACTTACTGTGGCAGGGCCAAAGGGCTTCTTCTTGGGTACCCGGGGCGAGCGAGGCGAATCAGGCGTCCTTGCGACAATTGTGGAGAGCCGGGGAAGGACGACCTCCGGCACTCCACCCAAAGGTGGCTACACGAAAATGAGAGACAATGAAAAAATGAACATGACGACATACCTGCATAACCGAGTCTTCATCATCTTCCGACTCCACGATGGCCTTGGACTTCACAACGCGAGCAGACCTCTGACGCTTGTGACTCTTCATCGCGGATTTCGGGGGTTGGGAGGAGGGTCCAGAAATCAAGGGGGACTTCCTCTTCTTACTCCCTTCTGCCTCGGGGTCTGGGTCAGCGAAGACGGCCTTACCTTTCCCCTTGTCCCGGGACTCGGTGGTGGGGTTGGTGGAAGGGCCGGCGACATTGCCGGCAGGGATGGCTGGGGAGGGAAGGTTGACAGGAATCGGACCTGTGGATGGGGGGGGCAGCAGTTGGGAGATCGAAGGTCTGGTCGCCTAAGGCGTTCCAGGCGAGGACCTTGGGGTACCAGGCGTGCCTCAGAATGCGAGGATCGTCATACCCGATGGAGTGCCAGTCTGGCCAGACCTTGGGAACCATGTTGCGGATGCGCTGGAGCTCTTTGGAGCATGAAATGATGAGGCCGGGAATAGGACCATCCCCGGACCCATACTCCTTGGCTACATCAGACTACCAAGATGTTAGAGAAGAAAAAGCACCCAAAAAAATACATACCACAAGTGTAGCAACCTGTTTTCCCAAAGCCGAGTGGCTGGGACCCGGGGGAATCTGCCGGGCGGCACTGATGATGGCCATGATCTGGGCAGCGGATGCCTTGAGATGGGTCAAAGAGTTGTCAACTGGAGTGGACATGATGAGTGGGTTGAGAGATTTAAAGATCTTGAAATCAGATTGAAATCAGTTATCAGAAAGATGAAGTTTCAAACAAACAAGACATTTGATGGGCGATCCACAAAATCGTTTATTGTTTGTGTTTGTTTGGTCGTTGTTCAACTTTCGGCAATTGCCGGCTTTGTGTCGAACTTCGAAGTTTTTTAGATCATCAGTCAATCAGTCCACCAATTCTCCACACATGAGTGCCCATCCAGCCGTTAGATTTAATGACCCACCGGTGACCGACCATAATTCTATGGATGTGGATGACTCATCTATGGGCCGGGCATCACTAGGTATGTTGTATTCTTATCATGCCTTATCTATTCACCGGGTATCCCTTAGATGACTTAGATGACTTATACCTCGGGCCGGATGATGACATAGAATATGATTCTATGTCATCCGGACCCCCGGATGCGTCGGCTGCAATACCCGGTATGACTATACATTACTGATGACCTGGGATCACCATGCATGCTAACTTCACCCTTGAAGATCAATCACATCCGGGTCAAGCTGATGATGCCAGCTGTCTCATTGATCCAGACTTGTACCTCGGGCCTGAGGATGATGTCATTGATGTTGATGAGTTGCTGGACTCTGCTGATCCTCCCACTTTTGCTCCGGCTACCTCAGAGGTGTCTATTTCATGTGGGTCCATTCATTCTGGACCATTATGGAGACTGATCTTATCTCCCAAGCCGACAAATCATCTACCGAACTCCCTGGAGACCAGCCGGAGCTCAATATCGAGGATGTACGGTTGATGGTCCGGGAGCTCCATCCTTTCGGAAAATACCAACACCCAGAATGTGAGTATCTGAAAGCAGAGCAGTGATCTTTGAGCTAATCTTTCTGGAAGACCAATCCGTCCAAGATCGACTCCATGATTACAAACGCCGTACTGGAGGTCTTCCTGACCCTTCCATCCAACAACTAATCGAGGCCGAGCGTACAAACCACTCCTCATCCCGCCCCGACATCACAACACTCTCATCCCGCATTGCCTCCACATCTCCTTCGAAAAGTGCTCCATATTACGCCGGTCCCTTCTTACGAGCCACTTGTGCTTGTATCTCGGGAGGAGGAAAGTTGCTGGGACCATTCTTCGGGCCGTGTCTTTCGCCTTCTCCAACTCTCATCATCGGACAATTCAGCCATGACTCTTTTTACAGCCGCCTGATAATGCTTGAAACATACCGGGCCTCCTGGCTTTGCCCCGGACTCGTCCTCAATCCTCTTCAGCACCTCCTCCCGTTTCTGCTGTAGGTAGATCACGCTGCCTAGGAGTCCATTTCCTCCCATACTTTATCATGTCCTTCCTCTCCTTCTTTTTCTGGTTGTTGAACAACCATGTCTTGTACATCTGAGAGTTCATGGAAGAATAAGATGTTAAAATTTTAGTTTTGAATGAAGCAAGGATGAATCACCTGCTTCCTCTTCTTCCATTGTGCTTGGTCGACCTTGGGACGGAATAGCTGGCAGCCCTAAGCTATGGCAGTGAAAACTGCCCTCTTCTCAATCCTTTTCGCCGAAGTCCACTCAGGAAAGGGTAGTTCTTCAACTCCGAAATTTCGTTATCCGTGAGCTTCTGTGTCTGTGGTTGACGCGCCCTATGTCTTCCAGAAGTGGAAGTCAACTGAGTGGAATGACCTGATCTTGCCATTGTGAATGAGATTGCAGAAAGGGCTGAGGATGAGCAAGGTGGAAGTAATAACGGTGACAAGTTCAACTTTGAGCAAAGCCTAACAGTTGGTTAATCGACCCATAGTGGACGCAATTCCATTATTGGAAATGAATTTGTAATGACGCATCAAGCCCGCATAAGATCACATTGCAATAACAATTTATTCGCATTCCTGAGCTCGTGCTTTGCTTGCAGCCTTAGAAAATAACATGAAGATAGGTAGATGCACCCCACTGCAAAGATCCCACAGGGTAGAAGCAAGGGGAAGCAGAGGTAGGAAAATTTGGGTCAAGGTCCCACTTGCAAGCACAAAAAGACGTGCATACAGGTCCATGCCTAGCTCTCCCCCAGAATCACCAACACTTCGGCCTGTTGAGGCACCACCTCTTTGGGAAGACATTCCTGACAATACTTACGAGCAAGACCAAGGCTCATTTGAGCCTTTGCAACTCCCAAAAACCATGGCAAGTTCATGTAAAATGTTGCATTGCAATTCAAATGATAGCTAAGTATAACAAATCCAGAGTCAGAATGACTACCTCAGGCAATGGCTGCCAAGGCAGAAATCATATCTGCATCACCTCCTGGATCGAGAAGCTCCACCAGAAGATAGGAGATGCGTCGTCTGCGACCAGGATGGGGTCTACAAATGTCAAGATTGTCTTGGGGAGCCACTCTATTGCACTGGCTGTTGCAGAAGTCAACATCTTTGCAATCCCTTCCATTGGATCAGTCAATGGAATGGTCAATTCTTTGAGCAAAGTTGTCTCGCTCACGTCGGACTCGTCATACACCTCGGTCATGAGGGCAAACAATGTCCGGTACTTACGGATAGGTGGGACTTGTTCGAAGAAGACGAACCGGAAGACCAGCTTGAGCCTGAAGATCTACCATCTGTGTCGGGACCCGAGTTCCAGCCGAAGGAAAACACCATGGTCATCATTGACAAGTCCGGAGTTCATCGCCTCCGGGTTCGATGCTGCGATTGTCCAAATGCCATGAGTCCAGACCTTCAAATGTTTCGACATGGATTTTTCCCCGCTTCATTTAACAAGCCGAAGACTTTATTCACCTTCAGGGTTCTCGATGATTTTCTATTGGACAACCTTGAATGTGGGACCTCGGCGATGAACTATTACAGCAAGCTCCGGCGAATGACCTCGAGGATGTTTCCACACCTTGTACCGGTAATGCCATGTCTCTCTCATCTAAAGGACATTATATTGACAAGGCATGGGGCAAGGACCGATACCGAGAGCTCATGAGAGTCGCCCGACAGTGGAGGCAGTTGAAGACGATGAAATGGCATGGCTTCGGCCATTGTTCCGACAGCCCGAATGCAGGAGATCTCGCATTATTTTGCCCGGCATGTCCTCAGCCTGGGATTAATGTGTCCTTCTCAGGGGATGAATCACTTGATGAGTGAGTCTTCCTCGATACCGAAGTCACCTCAGCGATAATAACAACTCCAAGGTGGAAATACACCCGGTCATTTGTTATGGATGGAAATTTCAAAGCTGAACACCTGCATCCCATGAAGCCATTTGATGAAGTTTGGCTGTCAGATGGGTTGGGATTCATGGTGGGAAAGGACAGGTATAACACGCATCTTGCAGAGGCTGCCGACACTTTAGAAAAATCAAGCTGCAACAATCACCGGGCAGTAAATCAAGCAAATGCGGCTCGGCACAAGCTGGAATCCACGGGTATCGGGGGAGTAGCCTGTGCGAGACACGGTTGCTTTGTTCCTCACTCGATGGTAGATTTTCAGAAAGGCGAAAGGCAAGCCGACCCAGCCATTCGATATTCACGAGTTAACCATGCATCATTCGCAGACAAATGAACATGGACTATGCCCTTTGTGAGGCTGCCCGGCACAACATGGAAGGCATCACCAGGGCGGTCACCTTCTATGATATCAACTGTCAATACAACAAGCACTTTCGGGTTCGGGTGGATCGAAGCCGATTTCTCGAAATGGTTCCGGAATTGACCATCATTCCCGGAATCGGGTTGTGGCACATCCACGGACATCAGGACAGCTGCTATGTCCGATATGCGTCGAATTTTATCGAAGGCATCGGTCGGATTGATGGAGAGATCATGGAGACCCTATGGTCACGTCTCAACCTGATTTCCCCTGCTGCTCGGGGAATGTCATCCCCGCATCGAAAGGAATGTCTCGATTATCAGATGAATGATTCCAATTTCTGCAAGATGATCCGCATGAAAAGGACCCTTTGCCGAAAATACAAGCAGGCGAAGAATGGCATTGCCGAAAGTGAAAAGGCTTTCGACATACTCAATGAAGCAGCACCCGGCGATTCAAAGACAGAGTGGCTAGCCAGCGAGAGGATCGCTCAGTCCAGCAGAATAAATAATCCTGCGGCTATGGATGTATATGAGATTAATATCAAGAAGGGTTAGTTGACTTTGTCTCCATCAAAGTCTGAATTAATTTTGCATTCAGCACCGAGCAAAAAGGAGATCGAGCTTAGGCTACTAGAGGAGGGTAATGCCCGAAATGCAGCACCTGCTCGCAGGTCTGTGGCGACATGGATATCAATGGGGTTGGCGATTGAAGAGGCTCAAATCGCATTGCTCATCGAGGTCCGAAGATTGGTAGAAGAACTACCGAGACACAGAAGTTAGACATCGCCCGGCAACGCGATCGTCTCCAAGGCCAGATAGATGGATTCACTCGGTCTGCTATTACGCATCTCGGAGAGGGATTTGATGCAGATGATGATCCTGAAGACTTGTACTTGGACATTCTTGATGATCTCGATGATGACTTGGCAGACTTCACCGAGACATCTGACACATGGGCAAACTCCCCTGAGCTCACTGTAATCCCATTGCCATCAAACCTCGGGGTAGATCGATGCAGACGCTGTATGGCAGACGATCTCATTCCGCTGGAGATGTCTCTTCGTGAAGGGCAGGCCAATGACTCCCTTCACAACCTCCGAATTCACTTGTGCAACAAGGCGATTCTGTTTCGAACAACAGTTAGGCAAGCCAAATCCCAGGCCCTGAAAACTCGAGCTTGGTCCCAGGTGACGTCGGTGCAGCAGGCGTGTCCCTCCATGCCAGTTATATACGAAGACGAGGAAGCAAATGATGCAACTGGAGCCAGGGCAAGACCAGGTTCAGAAATACAAACCCCTGCTTCGAGAGCAACTCAAAATCAGCACTGCCGTCGGCGATCCAAATGCCCGAGGTCAGCGAAACGAGTCCCTCGCTTGGTTCTGGTCAGTCGAAGTCGACCTTGGGGGTCCCGATCACTCGTGGAATGAGGAATGTGAGTTCGGGCATGCTTGATGTGTCCCGCGCTCAGCTGACGGAGTCATCCGAAGTTTACCGAGTTCATTGGCTCCGGGCAAAGGCACTACGGGATCGATGGAAGGAAGAAATGATGTTGGTCCAATTGGAGATGGATTGGACATGTAACTTTTTCTTGTGGAAAGCAACCCAATGGGGTGACAGGATGCGAATCATTGGTGAAACACCTTCCGGGTCATGCATGCTACTCGGGAAGGCAATCCCAAATGTATTCATTGCTGGCACAGGATGCCCAGGCAGCATTTCAAGACCTGAAGACCGGGTTTATAGATGCTCGAGATGAATGAAATTTTTTTGCCAACGATATGAAACAGCTACTTTGACCCAAACATTTTAGTCCCGGGAATTGGCCGGGTCGACCCATGTCGGAGTTTGAAAATTTTTATCATCAACCAGTGGCTCATATCTTGACCTCCGAACCAACTGCCATTGTCATTGTCATTTCCAGCTTCATAATCCTGCATTAACCATGTCTGTATTGCATACTCCCCCAACATCCCCTTCTAATTCTCAGACTTCCGGCAATGGGTTCCGACCCCTCACACTCACTCAGGCAGATATTGCAGAGCTACATGTCAATGGCTGCATCTCGCA